>NC_137612.1:2264835-2274835 GCF_963280865.1 Gymnoscopelus braueri
TCTCAGTGTGTGACAAGCCCATAGCAGCTCAATTGAAAAATACCAACATCCACCTCCTCCAGTGTTCCCTTTTCTCCCATCCTCCCCTTCACATTCTGTCATGAGCCATCCTTCACTCTGTTCTGTCTCCATAGTAAGTCCACTCTCTCTCTCTCTCTCTCTCTCTCTAGCGTTCTCTCATCTATTTTCTATTACTTTCCCTCACCTTCCCACCTCTCTCACCCATCATCTAGCTCCTCTGTCGCCCCAATAGTCTCTTCCACTACTATTATCGTTCCTCATTCACACATACACTGTACACACCATACCGTGCATGCGCGCCCACGTGCACAACAACGAGGCACCAGTACATTTACATAATGTGAGATGAAAACCACCTACTCCCTCAGACCATTATATTTGCTCGGGCTATTGGCAGTGCAATTGGCTTACAGTCTATACGACCGTACCATGGTAGCATAGACATTGTAGTGTAGTAAAGTGACATGGTCATTTGGCAGTACATTGTAGTGTAGTAAAGTGACATGGTCATTTGGCAGTACATTGTAGTGTAGTAAAGTGACATGGTCATTTGGCAGTACATTGTAGTGTAGTAAAGTGACATGGTCATTTGGCAGTACATTGTAGTGTAGTAAAGTGACATTGTCATTTGGCAGTACATTGTAGTGTAGTAAAGTGACATTGTCATTTGGCAGTACATTGTAGTGTAGTAAAGTCACATGGTCATTTGGCAGTACATTGTAGTGTAGTAAAGTGACATGGTCATTTGGCAGTACATTGTAGTGTAGTAAAGTGACATTGTCATTTGGCAGTACATTGTAGTGTAGTAAAGTCACATGGTCATTTGGCAGTACATTGTAGTGTAGTAAAGTGACATGGTCATTTGGCAGTACATTGTAGTGTACTAAAGTGACATGGTCATTTGGCAGTACATTGTAGTGTAGTAAAGTCACATGGTCATTTGGCAGTACATTGTAGTGTAGTAAAGTGACATGGTCATTTGGCAGTACATTGTAGTGTAGTAAAGTCACATGGTCATTTGGCAGTACATTGTAGTGTAGTAAAGTCACATGGTCATTTGGCAGTACATTGTAGTGTAGTAAAGTGACATGGTCATTTGGCAGTACATTGTAGTGTAAGTGACATGGTCATTTGGCAGTACATTGTAGTGTAGTAAAGGGACATGGTCATTTGGCAGTACATTGTAGTGTAGTAAAGGGACATGGTCATTTGGCAGTACATTGTAGTGTAGTAAAGTCACATGGTCATTTGGCAGTACATTGCACCCGTGACTCACTTGAGTTGATTAGAGGCCTTTTGACAAGATGAAACAGCCAGACTTGACTGACAGCCAAAGTGAACCGTGACTTAATTCACTCAGCTATTGTGTACTGTAAATCTACCATGTATCACTGCCTGGAAGGACAAAGCACGGTTAAAGGCCTATGACTCATTATTACGGAAACGGCATGATGTACAATGAGAGGAACGGCTCTGTGTCACCCGATTATCAGAAATTGCCATCGTAACAGTCATAAACGGCTATGTACATGTAATGCAGCGACCAGCCACAGGAATGCTGTTACCAAAAAAGTAGTCTTCGGCAACAGCTAAAGTGCCTCCTTTAACCAAAATCTTAAAGAGGTGGTGCCATGGTTTTGCACTTTTTCTGTTTTTCATGTGTCTATGAGGTTGATAGAACTTCATTAAGCCCCCTGGTGGTGTTTTTATTGTGTTTTATGTCTTCTCTGACTATTTTGAGTTTCTACCTGGAGGCTGAAACCTTGAGGGTCAAACGTGCCAATAGAGAAACATCGCTTTAGTGACATAGTAAAAATATACCCTCCCCCTCATTATCATAACACAACAGGTGGGTGGTGCTAAGGTGGTGGAGGAGGTGCTAAGGTGAGAACCAGGTATACTTAGGGCGCGTTCGAAAATTACGCACCGGAGCACACTCGCCTATTAGTTTGTATTGGCCAGTGCGCTCAGTGCTGTATTTTCGAACGCACCCTGTATGAACTGGAGGCGTGTCCACATAAAAACATAATTTTAACACTTTCTGTACACTTTTTTGAAAAAAAATCTTCCTACTAGTATAACCATAATACCTGATGATTATGTTTTAGGGGGGGGGGGGGATCACTGAAAATCACGGCACCCCGTCTTTAGATACTGTAAGGGTGCATTTCTGATACTCTCAAGAGTTCAATGGACACCCTTGTTTTTTAACCAGTGTTAATTTCGTCGACTAAAAAAAAAATGTTTGTCGACTACCTTTTTTCATTGACGAAAACTAAATATAAACTAAGCTATGACGACTAAAACTAAGGCTAAATATATTGACAATTTCGTCAACAAATAAAAACTAGACTAAAATGTTACAGGGAGGGAGGGACCTAGTGGAGAAGAGATCCAGTAGAACTAAAATACAAGTCATTGTTGCGCTCTGAAAATAGCAGATCTACAAGCTCACAACGCGTCGCAGCGCGACACGTTGTGAGCTTGTAGATCGGCTATTTTCAGCATGCAACCAAGTGTAAGATCAGCCACTACGACGCCATCAAGGCACCGCCCAAAATACATTATAGTCGACTAAATCAACTGTAGATTTAGTCGACTATAATCTTATGATATTTAGTCGACTAAGACTAGACGAACAGTAAAACATTTCAGATGACTAAAATATGGCTAAAACTAAATGGAATTTGATTCAAAAGACTATGACTAAAACTGGATACAAATTTGCTGTCAAAATCAACACACATGCTGCCCACATGCACTCACTGCCTACCTCTGTGAGGTGTGGGTTGGGGTTGAACCCACACTGGTTGCACACACTGGAGCGACACTGTGTGCATGTGTTGATGTTTGGCTGGCCGTCCACGATGCCCGTCAGGTCGGCGGTTTTGCAGACGGGGCACAGCTTGCTGCTAGGCATGGGCGCAATTTGAGGCACAGAGTACGGCGACGTAGGAACGCTGCCCGCCGGGGAGACGGAGGGGGACCTCCCTCCGGTCTTGTCGCCCCCCACGTCCACCTGGAGGCTTTTTCTGGCGACGTGACCCTGGCCCTGGCCCTGGGCGGCCAGCCTGTCCCCGGGTCCACTCTGGGGGGCCCCTGCTTTGGGCCCCGGGTCTGTTTGGGGTGGTCTGCCGGATATGCTGTGGAAACAGCGAGACAGCGGAAAAGGGAGATGATCAGCGGTGCCAGATTTTGCGAGAGAAATAAGTAACCAGGTCTATGAAAACAAGCCCAAAAGAAGCAACTATAGGCCACATGAGCACTTTGAACCTATATGCATTGGATATTTGAAAATAGCAGATCTACAAGCTCACAACGCATTGCATCCGTTGTGAAAGTATATAAATATTTTTGGAAACATTTTAACAACGCCCGTGGCAAAAAATGTTTTCAAATGGGGATACGCAGACAAATACATATTAATTTGGGGTCGTCGACGTGAAAAGGTTTGAGAACCACTGGTTTTAACAACATTTAGGAAACAAGCCCAAATAAGCAAATACACTTTAGAAACAAGCCCAAAAAAACGCAACCCGCAACTACCAATATTTACCAGCAACTTGACAGAAAAACAAGCCCAATGTCGATTATAATAAGTAGACATGGCAACACTGGAGATGATACATGTGGGTCCTGCGCACAAGATGTAACTGATTTCCATGTATTTAAAACTGAACATTAAACACATTCAGATTTCAAGGTGCTTTTTGTCACATGCGTGCGTGCGTGCGTGCGTGCGTGCGTGCGTGCGTGCGTGCGTGCGTGCGTGCGTGCGTGCGTGTGTGTGTGTGTGTGTGTGTGTGTGTGTGTGTGTGTGTGTGTGTGTGTGTGTGTGTGTGTGTGTGTTTCAGAAACATAACATACAGTAGGGGTAAGTAGCATATATTTGTGTAATTTAGGCTTTCTTGCTTCATTGCTTAGACGCCCACACCATGAGCAATTCTAGCCTCCCTGGCAATGGAAATAGATCCAGTTCTCCCAGCTCAGGCAGTCGGCAAGTATATGCTCTCTATATATCACAATTGTATTACATAACTCTTATGGCAGAAGGCGCACGCACGCACGCACACAAGCACGCACACACGCACGCACGCACGCACGCACGCACGCACGCACGCACGCACGCACGCACGCACGCACGCACGCACGCACGCACGCACACACGCACACACGCACACTCACACACACACACACACACACACACACACACGCACACACACGTACACATGCACACGCACACACAAATCATCATCACCAATTTCCCATTTTCTGAGTAGAGAGGCAATCAAGTCTATATTTAGACTATATAATTGAAAACATGGCTCAGTCATCATACTGTAAGTCATTAGTTCTATATCATAAATATTTGCTCATAAATGCAAATGCTGAGAATTCACATTGCCTCTCAATTGTGTATTCCAGGTGTATTGCACTGTGCAGCTACAGCAGGGTTGGGCAACTTTGATCATGCAGAGAGGGCCACTATATTTCCACACTCACTCCAGAGGGCCACATTGCATATACTGTTAGGCAGACACCTCTTATCTTCCTTATTTAACTTTGTTCGTGAATGAATGACGTACTTCACCATTTTTATGTCACACAAAAGTAGCAAAAATAGCCGATCTACCAGCTGAAAATGCGTCGTACAGGGACGCGTTTTGAGCTTGTAGATCTGCTATTTTTTGCTATTTTTGAATTGGAATCCTGTTTTTTTTGTGGCTATTTTTTAATTGGAAAAAACTTAAATACAAATACATTGGACATAAGAAAGACAATTTTAATACTAGTCATTAAGCTACTAATATAGACTGAAGTAATTAAAGCGGGTCATGGTTGCATGTTTGTTTTGTAACAATTGTAACAGCTGAAATCAATAATATATCAGTATTCTGATATTAACCTGCGGGCCGCATTAAGTAGGATAAGGATAATTCCTTTTAACAGGACGTTCATGAAAGTCCTTGCGGGCTTGTTTCCAATGTAATGAGGGCCTGTGAGCAATTGGGGTTAAGAGTCTTGCTCAGGGACAAATTTCATTTCATCGACACATATGCTGGCGTGGCCTGGAATCGTACCTGGGGCAACCAGGGCCTCTGGCTCCCTAGGCGGGCTCACTAACCACTCAGCTATGGCCGCCCACGTGAAGGTGGGGGCCGAAAGGTGGGGGCTGCATGTGGCCCCCGGGCCGCCAGTTGCCCATGTATGAGCTACAGTATTGTCCTGGCATCAGTGATGTGGTTGATGTGGAGCGAGGGCAGTGAATCATCAATAATTGCTCACTTTAGATTTTTTTTTTCTCAGTGTGCTGTTTCTGTCCCATGGGCATTATGTTAGATATTGCTGCCAGCAATTAAATGGGAATAGAGGAAATCTTCCATCAAAACAAATAAGACCTTGTTGTGTCATGTCCAGTGCTTTGTACCTACTGCTATGATGAGTGAAGGGCAGAAATATAGGAGCTGCTGCCCTCCTATACCCCGTCTCCCCATGAATCCTGGGTTCATGTATAGGTGACACCATTAACCAGTGGTGTAACTAAGTACATTTACTCAAGTACTGTACTTAAGTATACTTTTGAGGATTTTTGACTTTACTGGAGTAGATTTCCAATTTCCAATACTTTTACTTCTACTCCAGAGGCAAATTTTGTACCTTTACTCCACTACAATTATGTGAAAACTTTAGTTACTAGTTACTTTGCAGATTTTGAATATTAGTACAAAACACACCAACCACTTCAGCCCTAAACATATTTCAGCCATTTGAAGATAGCAGATCTGAAAGGTCACAATGCGTCGCGATACGAATGCGAAACATTCAACGATATGTTGTATAAACACTATTTGCCCCCTGCAGCTTTCTCACGTCTTGCTGACGGCAACCCATGACTGACCCAGCCTAGCAGGACCTGTGCTCTGAGGAGCACACTTTATAAAGATCTTAAAGGGTAAGACCACTTTGGTAGAGGTTTGGGTTGTGTATTTACCTTGCCATGATGTAACTCCAAAGGTGGAAAAGAAATCCAAAATAATTGCTCCATTGATTAGAAATTGATAATTCAAAATATGCTCCTCATTGACTTACATTGTACGGTAAAACAGCTCTCAAAGTCACTCTTTTAGCACATAAATGAACAAACAAAGTTGATTCAGACAATATAGAACATCACCAAACCCAGTACTGTTTTCTTTTTTTTTTTTAATGTTAACTTCCTGTTGATTTAGCTATTTTTATTAAGAAGAAAACCTGGACTGGATTCGCGGATCCAGATCCGGATCTTCAAATAGTCAAATCAGCAGGAAGTTAACATTTTTATAATAAAAAAAAACAGTACTGGGTTTGGTGATGCTCTATATTGTCTGAATCAGTTTTGTTCGTGTTCGTTTACGTGCTTATAGAGTGACTTTGAGAGCTGTTTTACCGTACAATGTAAGTCAATGAGGAGCAAATTTAGAATTATCAATTTCTAATCAATGGAGCAATTATTTTTGATTTCTTGTCCACCTTTGGAGTTACATCATGGCAAGGTAAATACACAACCCAAACCTCTACCAAAGTGGTCTTGCCCTTTAATTATGTAAAAACAAGGTACTAGGCTGCTACTGCTACAGATCATCAGAACTCAAAGAAATGTTTGGACAAATTCGATTTTGTTCTCTTTAAACCATCAGAGGGTTCTGTTTGGCGCAATAGCCCAAATCTCAGTTTTACTCCTGAGAGAGCAAAGTGTAAGTTCTCTTTTTAGAAGCTCTCTACAGACAGCAGCAGTCTGTTGAGAACACCTCCAGGAGTTTGTGTGATTTCTAAGCAAGGATCATGTTGAAAGCACTAATTTGCTTTTTATCACTGAGTGGATAATGAAGCATTTGAAAGCCTGCCTGCCTGTCTGTCCTCTCTAGTCTAATGAGAACTCCTCTAGACCAATTGGTTCTCAAACTCTTTCATGTCAAGGACCCCCAAATTGATACATATTAGCCCACGGACCCCCATTTGAAAAGGTATGCCAGGGACCCCCAAAAGAGAGCATTTTTAAGACTATAGTAATGATTCGCAACCATTTTAATTACATTTTTATCTCTGGAACCGCAATCTACACTGAATCATCAATTTTAATCTAACTCAGAGAGTGTACAAATGGAACCAAATGGACCCTTACGGGTCCATTTGTACACTCTGTGAGTTACTGGTCCATTTGGTTCCTGACAATCAATCATTTGACTGGGGAGTGGGTACCCCCTAGAACCCCTTCAAGGACCCCTGGGGGTCCCCGCACCCCACTTTGAGAACCAATGACCAGCTATGGCAACCCTAGACCAGCTTTGAACTCGTCTTATCTGTTGCACGGGCGTTATTTGACAGCAGCTCAGGTGATTTTTGTTACTAAAGAAATAGTATTTGTGCTCAAACGGCAGATTTGACTATTTTCAAGCACTCTTCATTAATCCAGGAAATGAAACAAAAACATTGCTTGACAGACGAGCAGTGATGGAAAGAGCGTACATGCCTCATGTAGCCTAGTTGCGTGGCTCAGCCTTGGGCACCAAAAAATATCTGATCTACAAGCTCAGAGCACGAATGTGAGCTTGGATATCAGATATTTTTAGAGCAGCACCATGGCTGGTGAGCAGAGATCTTTTGTTTCCCCCGCGTCTCCATTATTTATCATATTATTATGCTGCTAGATCTTAAGCTTGCGTACTTTCACTAAGTTAGGCCTAATGCAGCAGGACAAAGCGTTGTGTGTGCGTTGTGTTTCTGACCTCTGACCTCCGCCACTAAGGAATGCGCCTGCCGCCGGCGCAACCTGTTCTTAAACCATTCAATCCGGGAAGGCATCTGTGTCACTTTAGATTCCTTTGGCTATTCAAAAATAGCCAAAGGAAAACAAGCTCATAGCTCATGTTTAATAGATACAGTGCATTTTCAATTGTGTATGCACAAAAAGGATGAGCTGTTTTCTTTCAGCGGGGTCATTGAATTGGAGGTGAATTGTGAAACATTTTGGCTGCTGGTTTAGCACTGGTTTCTCTGAGAACTCCTCTTCTGTTGATGAAAAGGCAGTAGTCTGAATAAAATGTTACACCCAAGTAGGAATGCAAGGATATCACTTTTCCACTGACGATATCATTTCTGAATGAACATTTAAAGTATAGCTCCGTTCACTAAATTCACAGCCTTACCCATTACATTGTTTTCACATTAATTGTCAATACTAAATGGACAGAAATATATTTCCCCATTAAAGAGTTTGGGCATTATTCCTCAGTACAGGTGAAAAGGGAAGTAATCAAGTCTCTTTGCTTTGCCTTCTAAACATGTAAGTCTTGGTAGCACATTTCAGCATTAGGGCAATTCTTCAATATACATTTTAGCACTGACTTTGGCACAATATTCAACATTTGCATGAATACCAGTGCACCCCTACAGCCAAGAGATGAGAGTTACATAACAGTAGGCCAACTTTTCATTTTGTTTCATTACAACAGATTACAAAGATGGAAAGGCTTATCAATGTTCAGTTTTTTCCAAGAATGTTCAAAATGTGGGAAAATAGCCCATCTACAAGCTCAAAATAGGTCGTGAACTTTTAAGACTAAGGCTATTTTCTGTGTGCATTGTATGACAATTAAAAAATAAGGCTTAAGTGATTAAAGAGGTGGTGCCATGGTTTTGCACTTTTTCTGTTTTTCAGGTGTCTATGAGGTTCATAGAACTTCATTAAACTCGCTGGTGCTGTTTTTATGGGCAATGGTGTCTTCTCTGACTATTTTGAGTTTCTTCCTGGAGGCTGAAACCTTGACGTTCCAATAGAAAAACAGCCATTTAATGCAGTAGAAATATACCCTCCCTCTCATTATCATAACACAACAGGTGTGGGCTTGGCTAAGAAAAAGCACATGTAGCAACAGAGGGGGGAGGGGAGGGGCATGGGGCAAAGTAAACACTGAGAGAGACAGAGGGAGAAAGAGAGAGAGAGAGAGAGAGAACAGAACAAAGCAGCAAAACTCACCACTATTGCAACAGATGAATGAAAGATCAGTACTTCCATATTGCATGGTGTTCACGTTGGTAAGAAGGTTAATATGAGCGATCCAAAAACCTAATCCATTCATTAAACTCCCAAGCAGGAACAATAGGGCAACAAGTAGCCAGTGATTAACTATCAGACTTCCTGTGATGGCTTTTCAAAATAAGACTCACTGAATAGTAGAAAGCGTGTACTATGGTTACTCAATACAGGTTTTAATTTGAAGTTCGTACTGGTAAGTTCCTTTCTTTCTCTTACTTAAAATCGGCAAAGAAAAAATAAAACGCATCCATTCTGTTCTCAATAATAAATAAATAAATGCATTTGCGCAACTCAGAGCAAAATGATTGACGTAAGGAACCAAATGTACCCTTACATTGCCAACATATCTGTAACTCAGAGTGTGGGAATGGACCATTTGGTTCCATTTATTTCCAACTAAAAATATAAAAATATAAATATGATATAAATTATATAAATATAATATATATTTGCATGGTATAAATATATATATATATATATATATATATATATATATATATATATATATATATATATATATATATATATATATAAAAATAATAATATAAATATAAATGGAACCAAAAGGGTCCAACTTAAACCTACGTATATGCATTGGCTATTTGAAAATAGCAGATCTACAAGCTCACAACGCGTCGCAATGCGACACGCTGTGCGCTTGTACATCTGCTATTTTCAAATAGCCAATGTAAAGGTTTCAACTGGTTACACTGATTTTGATGCTAAACAAATTTTGCTGTGGACCCTCTGGAACCCCCTCAAGGACCCCTGGGGGTCCCCAGACCCCAATTTGACAACCACTGCTCTAGAGCATTTTATAAACAACTGGGAGGGGCCATGGGCCGTCCTTTCATGAGGAGGAGGAGGGGCTAGGACAGGTGGGAGGTCTTGTAGGAGGAGGCG
>NC_137612.1:2279835-2534835 GCF_963280865.1 Gymnoscopelus braueri
CTATACTATAAAGTGGTAAGATGCTCAGGCCCGAGTAAAGAACACATTTATATACTGTAGGTAAAGTATGGGGTATATATAGCCTACATGCCTGAATGACAAGGACTTTGGGTCACTGCAGGTGACCACCATAACGTCTTCAATGTGTCTTGAACGTGATTCATCTATCTATGGAAATGTATTCTTTGCTGTTCTATTTTTGTTGTTTTATCGTGATGGAACATAGCCTACTGATCAAACATTTCACATGGATATACATACGGAAATCTGCACTCAAACTTTTGTATATCATTGTTTACCTAATTTTTCTATGCCCTACAAACCATATCCATGGCGCCTGTGCTCTGTTGATGGTGTGTGTGTGTGTGTGTGTGTGTGTGTGTGTGTGGGGGGGGGGGCACTGTCATTCTGGAGGAGACCACTCCCATTAGGATACAAATGCTATGTACATCGTTAAGAAAATAGTGATCACTATAAGGATTGGTTTGTATTTACTGGCATTTGTCACGTTGGGTGATAAAGATCGTGCCAGTAAAGCATGCCACGTAATAGCACCGCAAACCTAAAGCTATACTTTGCATTATTCATATATTGTTTCTCATATTATGTCATTAGGACTACTACTACTATCATATAAAGCCTATCGCTCATTCTATTTCTGTCCTTAATACGCATTTACATTATCTCGGGAATTTCCCACACCTGAATACGAACAGCGTATTTTCGCCCATTCATATTTAAAATGCCACACACACACACACACACACACACACACACACACACACACACACACACACACACACTGCAAGAACGTAGTCATTCCTACTCGACCCATTTGACAATTTCTAGGCTGTAGCTGCTATACGGATTATTTGGTTCTAAATCATAAGCGTTCTTTTTAGGCTTTTTCGGTTCCGACTCAAATTGTTGTTGGCTCCATTACAGGGCTAACAGATGCCCCATTATAAACACACATCGATTTCAAGCGGAATGGTGAATTGTGTTGACACAATGCTATTGAAATAAATAATTAAGCAGCACTCACACACTAGACCAGTATCTACATAATCGAATGATCTCTCAACAACACCGCTCAACATCACATCGATACAGGAACATATACTACGCTATCGTTAAATCCCACTGATTTACAAAGCTAAAAGCAACAAAAACAAAAGAACAAACTAAAGAAGAAATGTCCTAGATCGTGGCCACCACCACCTACCTGTTAATCCCCGCCGGGCCGCCGGCTCCGGCCCCTGTCCCTCCGGCTGGCGCACCATTGCTGGGCTTGGGGAGCTGTCCAGAGCCCGGTGGTGCTGAAATGGAAGTCGGAGCCCCTGTTGCAGGGACAGCCGAGCCGGCCTGTCCTCCTCCCTCTCCTCCTCCTTCCGCACTGCCTTCGTTCCCCATCGTCTAGAAGAGAAGAGAGGAACCGACGGAGGAGAAGAAACAGCCTGTTGTAGACGGTTTCCACGGCTCTGCTAATAGAAACTCAGGATGAAACTCGACGTTGTTCCCCTTCCGCCATCATTCACCTACAATTCTACCATCCCACTGACGGCACGGAGCGCGCGCCCTGACGGAGGATTGTGAGAGCGCGCCTGACGCAAAAGGGGGTGGGGTTTATGTCGACGCGCGCGTGCACGGTTATTATTAATTTTTTTTACCACTTAAAAAACCCATATGGGCAGTGGTGGAAAAAGTACTCAAATTCTTTACTCAAGTAAAAGTACCAATACTGCAACATAGAAATACTCCGTTACAAGTAAAAGTCCAGAATTAAACATTTACTTGAGTAAAAGTACCAAAGTATTGGCATCAAAATGTACTTAAAGTACCAAAAGTAAAAGTACTAAAATGTTTGAAAATAGCAGATCTACAAGCTCACAACGCGTCGCTTCGCGACGCGTTGTGAGCTTGTAGATCTGCTATTTTCAAATAGCCGATGTATAAAACAGGGCTAAAGTGGTTAATGTATGTTTCATAATATCATAATTTATATCTGAAAAGTAACTAGTAACTAAAGTTTTCAAATAATTGTACTGGAGTAAAAGTACAATATTTTCCTCTGAGATGTAGTGGAGTAGAAGTAAAAGTACTGAAAATTGGAAATACTAAAGTAAAGTACAAATACCTCAAAATTGTACTTAAGTACAGTACTTAAGTAAATGTACTTAGTTACTTTCCACCACTGCATATGGGTAACCTCAGGGCTCAATACTAGTGTCTTTTCTGTTCTGTTATTGTGTGGGGAAAGCTTTCGCTGAAAATAACCGATCGACAAGCTCACAACGCGACACATTGCATCACATTGTGAGCTTGTCGATCTGCTATTTTCAGCGAAAATACAATACCGATGCTGGGGTAGTTTTAAGTGGTTAAATGTTATTGATTTCTAGTGATTATTTCCGAGAAGTCACAGTCCACTTACACACTCAGACACCCCCCCCCCCCAGTAGTTTCTTCACACATATATATCGAATCAAGAATGTTATCTAATCTAGCACAAACATCCGTTAAGCTTCCAATCAGCAGTGAAGCTTTTATTAACTCTCCAGTGGCAGTAGAATAATATTTGATGGTCACAATATATGCCAAGTTCCACCAATATCGACATCTATCTGAACATACAACTGTTTGATGATCACATGGGCCAGTTAAAGTTCTCACAATTGGGACTGATAATTGTAACCATTAGCATTTTCTGAGAGGTCGGTGCATTCGTATATATACTGTACCTCTACCACCAAATACATGTGTAGTCATTCTAGTCAAGTCAGTGACTTCATATTGGGAGAATGTCAGCCACCTGTCATTTAGAAGAAATGTAAAATTCCTTGGATGATAATTAGTTGAAGATGTAATTCAACTTTAAGCTGCTCACAAACGCAATGTGTGGTTTTACAGCATTTTTTATGAATGAAAGTAAGCCAATGCAACAAGGCTAATGGCAAAAAGGTCCAATGCAATACATTTTTGATGAGATCATGCTGCCTTAATGACTAACAGGGCTGGCTAGCAAAGCACCAGCTCCTTCCGTTCCGATATAATTTGACACCGACATCAATAGCCTAGTAGTAATAAAGACAACATAAATTCCACATCATGTAGGGATGAGAATCCAAGATGTATTTGATTGTGAGAACTGTCAACTCCACAATCATTCTAACAAGCAACTGACAGCAAATGATCAGCTGCTACAGCTCATCTGTCAGTGCTGTCCCTAGTGTACACTGAAGTGTACTGCAGAAAGATCTCCCTCAACTCAAAGTTCATTTTTTTATTAGTTGAATGCTCCAAAGAATTGCTGTACTACTGTGACACATACTACAAACACCTCAAAGCTCACTATTAAAAAAAAGAAAGAGACATTTTTTGGAGAGTTTATTGTAGTACGAATACACAAGGACAAAACCAACTGAGCACACTGTACTGTATGGTAGTGATGCTGAGCTGATCAACAGATACATATGTACAAAACACTCAAATGCACACATGCCCATAATTGCTCAATTTGGAAATCAATTTTTAAGTAGAAAAATAACATTGGAACTTGTCATTCATTTACAGGAGCTGTAGGGATATAGAGGCAAAGCCGTACGTACACCACGAGCAGACAACCTTTCAAGTTGATTTCTTCAAAGAGTTGGATTGATCAACGTGCAAAGGGCTCGTTGCACTAACTGTGTGATGTTGTTGTATCTTGGAAATTGTGGACTGAAGGATGCCTTCTAAGGAATGCTTGATCCATTGTTACAGGTCATGATTTATTATATTGATGGATAGAAATATGTCACCCAAAACGTACAGCCTGGGACAGGTTAGCAACTAGTCTTATATACATAGAGGTGTGAATATCGTTTCAATTGGACTGATGTCGCAACATAGCCTATAAGAATGAAATATACTATAATAAACCATTCATGATAACGCAAGGACAAAATAGTAACAAGACGCATCCATGATTAAACGCCTCTCGCAAAAAATGTACAACCTGCAAATAGTAGTGGCACTGACAAGAGGCAAGTTTACATTGAGACTAAAATGGTAATACATACTGTACAGACATGATAAAACACACATGACCAAAAATATGGTCCGCTGTACACAGTAAAACACTGATGACTTTACTGTGCATGAGAAGAGACCTCTGACTAAAATACTAAGTACAAAGAGTTGGTTGGACAGTCTCAATGTCTTTCTTTGCAGTGATTGCTTGGTGCTCACTGACCTACATGAGTACAGTCCCAATGATTTGGAATTACTGGCGCTTGGCCTTGTAGGGTCGAGAGCGTTTCCTGCGATCGGGTTTCCTCTGTTTGTGCAGGCGGCCGATACTCACGCCTTGCCGACGACGCACTGAAATATTCTGCTCCACCAGGCTGGCCAGCATGCCTAGGGAGGACACAGCCACTCAGAATGAATGCAGTACAACAACGATACACCAAGGTACTGTGAACGTGAAATGCCTGACCAATTATGAACACGGCACACAGACTTTCATGAATTGTCTACCTCTAGGTTTTCCTGAAAAAAGTATAATATCTGTTCTTTTTCTTAATGTGGTGTGGGTGGAGAGAAAGATATTAATGTTAACTGCTGTGTGAAAGTCAAACAGAAGTAAAAAACGTTTGAAGGTGAGGTGAAGGAGAGATGAACAAAAGTTAAACACACAGTATACGTATACGATAAGTCTGAGGAAAGGAACAACGGTTGAGAACTGAGCGTTTAGAGGTTTACCTTCTTGTGCCAACATGGATATGAAGGTGCAGATGAACTCGTCATAATTGTGAGTCCTCCTCTGGTCGTCAATCTGTTCATGTAAGGTGAAACATTTCCGTTAAGTGACCAACAAATTCATTTGCAGAAACCATGACATTGCGGTTAATTGAGGGGCATTAAAACCCACCTTATATTTTTTCCTCTTTTCAACCTCCTCCTTTAGGAAAACCTCGTAATTGGCGATGTCAGCTTCTACACACTTGAGCAGAGCCAGCAGCTCCTTGAAGAAACAAAAGAATCAACAGCTGTTTATCTTGGTTGCACTTGTTAATCAAAAGGCATCCAGCTCACATGTTGCCTTGGAAATGAATATAATATTTTGTGTACTGTAAAGAGTCCTTGGGTTTCAGAAAGGCGCTATATACATTCAAGTTATTAATATATATAAGAAAACATAACACATGGCTGGAGCAGTGTCAAAAATAACAAAAGATTCAAGAGACTTTATAAGTAAGCACAGAGGAGGGAACAGGGTTGTCTGGACTTACTTTTGGAGAGTACTTCTCCCCATGTGGTCTTTGGCCTCCTTCCGATTCCGACTTGATCTTTTCCTTGCTAGGATTGACATCTGCTCCATCCTTGCTCTCCTCTTTCACCTCAGCAGATGGCCCCTCAATTCCCTCTTTTACTGCATCCATCTCTCCTGTCGTATGGCCTCCTTGCTCTTTGTCCTTCATCTTCTCAGAAGTGCAAGCAGGCTTCTTAGATCCATCTGCTACGGCATCCGCTGTACAGGCAGCAACAGCAGCAATTAGCAACTCAAACACCATTCATTACTTTCAGTGAAGTTTGTGTACTAGTTTAAGTGCACTGAAGTTATCACTACTTTGTAATATTTGCAGTATAGTCACTAGAAACACTTGCTAGTATCTACAGTACTCTCTAGAAAGTAAATTGACTATAATCTAGTTCATGCTCACATACTTCATGTCATTAGCAGTAAAAATCGACTCGGCCACAAGTACGAACGCTTCCTTAACCAGAGGTGTTGAACAACCCTTTTCAGACAACAGGAGACCTCAGTAAAGATCTCTAGTAAACTCACACGGCAGTGGGAGAGCATAGATCACACCATCCTCCTGGAGGTGGAGGATGGCTATGCTGACAGAGGGACCCAGGTCCCGTACGGCACGGTTGTGTCTGGAGTCCAGCCTGAGCATCTCGTCGTCTCCAAAGAGCACGCGAGACAGGTGGGACGCGACCGGGCTGGACGGGCGCGTTGCAGCCTGGGAGCGTGCTGGCGAGCGCAGCGGGGAGTTGAAGGCGCTGCCTATCTCTGAGGCCGTGTCGGTGCTTTCGTTGCTGGGAGTAGGGGAGGGCTGCGAGGCAGCCGTAATGCAAATGCCCCCCGTGCGGCCTTCCGTACGGACAGACAGGGGGGTGTTCAGGGCATCCTTCCTTTGCACCTCCTTCTTTAGTTTTTCGGCCAGGACACTTAGGGCAATCTGGCTCTCCATTCCGGTGGCTACGCGTCCCGTTCTCTCCATTCCGCTGGCTACCCGTCCCGTTCTCTCCATTCCGCTGGCTGCCCGTCCCGTTCTCTCCATTCCGCTGGCTACCCGTCCCGTTCGTGAACGCAGACCTGCCTTCCGTCTGAACCTAAACAGAATTGTAACATTTGTAAACAAAAGCGATGGTGAACACACAAAAGAAACTCATGGACACACGTGTTGCAGAGCTCACCTGGTCGATGTGCCTACTGCTGGGGCAGGAACTTCTTCTTCATCATCCTCGTAGTCATCATCATCAGAGTAGGTGCGCTGTGGCGGGGCCGATACCCTGGAGCGTCCCACGCCAGCAGCAAGATCCTCCTCTTCCTGTTGGTAACAAACAAACTCAAACTAATGAGTGTGGCACACTGTACTCATTGCCATAACCTCACTTGCTTTATTCTGAATAACCTACTTTCATATCTGAAAACCTATTGCTCCTGATTGTAATGCACTAAATTCCCATTTTTCTACTAACTTACGATCCAGTATTATTTAACTTGGACGTTGTAGCCTTCGCCTCACTTATAACCCGTAGACGTATCCTCCTGCACTGGAAAAGCCCACGCCCACCACCATCCACCACCTCCTGGTGATGTCATCTCTGTCATCGGAAAAGGTAAAGTAGTCTGTAAGAGGCTCAATTGCCAATTTTTATGATAGATGGCAACCACTAATCACATTCATAAACACCCTCGCATCCCTTGACCCAGACTGATCCTAAAGAAATACTCCTTCTCTGAGGTGAGCAGTGAGCACCTCTGATACTCTGAAAACCTTGCCCCATTGTATCTTGATACAATGAAGTTGAAGTTTTTTTTCTTCTCTTTGTTGTTGTTGTTCTTGGTCACGTTCAGTCCCGTCTGTGTTTTATCATGTCCCATAAAAGTAAAAAAAAGAATCATGGTGATATGTTAATAATGATAACTAACCCCCGTTTCTCTGCGCCACCAATACAAATTTGTATTAAAATAATTAAATACTTTACTTGCAGTTATCTTTTGCTAATTGGCTTGTTACCGCTGTCTCATAACTTCCTTTATTTTATTTTATCACTAAATAAACTTCTCTGCATGCTTCTTCTTATGCAAGTGAATGCTTTTGATTTTGTTTGCTTTGATGACCACCTGAATTGTTGAAAACAAGATGCTGCATCTGAAGCGGCTTGTCCTGCTAAAAAGAAGTCTGTCAAGTTCAGGACTCCCCCAGACCCCCACCCCTCATACCTGCATAGGGGACTTGGCATAATTGTGGTTGTCCAGGAAGGCAGGCAGGCGTTGAGCGACGGGGTTGGAACTGCTGACCACCTGGACGCCTCCTCCGGCAGGTGCTGCTGGTTTACCCATGACTTTGGTGTTGACTTTGGTGTCTGCTGAATCTGCCACCGTGTCTAAAAAGAAATTCAACGCATTGATGTTTTTTGTTTTTTTTCTAAAAAATTTTATCCCACGATTTTGTAACCCATATTTTTTTTCACCCAGTGCCAATTGCCTATGTAATCCTGGGCGCTACTCTCCCTCTGCCAGCCTAGGGAGAGCCCAAGCTGAAGCTCATGCCTCCTTCAATGCATGAGGAGCAAGCAGGCCGCTTCTTATCACCCGACAGGGGGGAGGTTCCCTGGTTAGACGTAGCGCGTGGAAGGAACACGTTATTCCAACCAGTTCCTTTCCCCTCCATCAGACGCCCTGGCTGACCAGGGGGAGGCAGTATAGTGACCAGGATTACTGCATGTTTTTGTGAGGGTATTAACTACCCTAGGAGACACGGGGAGAACATGCAAACTCCACACAGAAAGGCCCTTTTGCCAACCCCACCTAGGGTATGGGCACTGATGACGCGGAGGAGAGAACACGCCCCCAGCGGGAATTGAACCCAGGACCTTCTAGCTGAGAGTTAGAAGGTCTCTCAGCTAGAAGGCATTCATGTATTAACTCATTCAGTGCCTGACTTATTTCTGGCAGTTTGGCTCTGAGTGCCAGAGCCAAAATTCATTGTAAAAAAAAAAGTGCTTAGGAGCCGAGATACAGCCTTTTTCAGTAAGAAGTTAAACAAGAAGTGAATGGAGCAGAACATTTTCAAATCATTATATCTTGGGTTCTGACGCGTTGTAAGCTTGTAGATCAGCTATTTCTATTATTTTTACATGAATAAAAATGATTAAATATGTCAATCCTATCTGCCCTGTGCAATTTTTGATCACGAAGCCTAAAAGGCTTCATATGTTCAATGCCAAACGCACAATTAAATCGTTAATGGCAATTATTTGATTGACAATTAATCATCAACTTAAATGTGTAATCGTGACAGTGATAACGAGCAAGGGAATACACTGTGCCAACAGTACCTGAGGAAGTCTGCTCTGCTCCCTGGGATGTAACCAGCGCCGTATCGGCCTCCTCCTTGATAGCGATGCCAGTGTCATCAGGTCCCGTCTTCTTGTCCTGAACCAGGTCTGGTTGGGTGAGGCGGATCAGCTGGAGGCAGAGACATCACGTTTTAGATTCAGAGTAACACTCTTTATTGTCACATCAGACTGAGGTCTACAGGTGTCAAAATGAGTGGGTGAGATTATTTGTGCTACAAGCTGCTCCCATCATTTGTAGGTAAATATAAAATCCTTTGACGTGCTACCAGTTTCCGTTTGAATGAAAATACAATTGTTTTATGGTCTCAATTATTTTCCTTAGAGGCTGCGTTTGTTTTTAATGGGAGCACCGCATAATTACGCTATGCTGGAAACGCCAGCAGCGTGACGAGGGATCTATTCTGAGCTGCTCGTTCACGCTTGCCGTTTTTATATTTCCGTTTAAATATTTTCAGCTCTGGTCGTTTGGAAGACAGTTCCTTGCATTTTCGGTTGGGAAAAAAAACGCTTTGGTGAACACGGCCTTACCTAGGGAGAGAAGCTCTGGGGAATGACGATGATGAACACAACTAACATGCACAATCTCACTGCTTCCGTTAGAAGCCACAAGTGAATCCAAACTGGAACCAAGAGGAACATCTCTTTACAGTTGCAACTTACAGGCGCTGAGGGGTTAGCATGACCGCTAGTGGCTTGAGATATTTCTGTGTTCTGTAGATATGGAGGCATATTACTCTGCCACAGAGGAGCTTGGGGAATAGGATCCAACTCTAGCTAAACCCCAGGAAGTTCCTGACCTGCTGTAGCCCCTCCAGGACCGTCTGACGATTCTTCTTGAGGACGTCCAGTTTGGACTCGTACTTCATCCGGCGGTCAGGTACGACAGCCATCAGGTTGAAGCGGATATCATGGTACGGTTCACTGAAATAAAAAAGGGGGAGAGGGCTGAGTGAACGGTGCGTATATGAAGAATGCATGAGAGAACACAGCACATTGATCCAGGACTCACCCAGCTGTGGCCAGTCCAATCCTTTCCATGATAACCCGCCGAGCCTTATCGGTCCATTCCTCCTCCTCTCCCCAAGGCCCTACAGGACGCCACATTACTTTATAGATGCCATGTTTGATGACTTGCTTTAACCCATTAAGACCGGGGACGCATCTGCGTCTCATTTTAAGATTTCTTTGGGCTATTCAAAAATAGCAGATATACAAGCTCATAGCGCGGCACCGAGTGCCGCGCTACGAGCTTGTAGATCTGCTATTTTTGAAAAATATTGAAAAAATATTTTCCAGATTTTTTTCAAAAAACTGTTGAGATTTAGATTTTTTAAAGAATCGCCTCAGGTTTTAATGGGTTAATTTTCTACGGTTCGCTGCCAGACAGGATGTGCATAAGCGTGACAAAAGAAATGGGCATCATTCCATTTGAATCAGAATGGAGTCTTACCGTGGTCAATGGGGTAAGCTTTGAGCCCATCAAGTTCAAAGAGACGGTCTTTAATGGGCACATAGCTAACAAAGTGGAAGGCTTCCATGGTCCGCACGGCACTGATGCCATTCTGTTTCTCCGGCAAGTGTCTGGGCTCAGGTCTCCATAGAAACAAGAAAATGGGTTTGAGAAACTGATGACTGCACAAAGCCTGAGGTCTCCCAGAGCAAGGCCAAGCAATCACATGATGACTGAAGAGGTTTTTCCTGGAAACCCAGAGTCCGCCTCCCACCAAAGTAATAAAAGCCACTCATGGCAACTTACCTGGCATGACTATTGTGTGCTTTGGCCAATTCTGGGGCATTTCCTATGGCATAGCCTTTACTCTGAAAGATCAAGAAGTAAAACAAAGTGAATCATGACTCTACTGAGATTACTGGAGAAGGCCCGGACGGTTGGCGTAACCGTCTGGGCACCTAGGCTGGTAATCCTCCCGATCCCGATAGCCTTTGCTACATGTCACCCCCATCTCTCTCACCATTTCCTGTCAGCGAACCAACCGATTTGAAATTGTTTTTAAGCAATAATCAGTTTACAGACTTGTTGTTAATAAGATACATTCCTCTACTTATTCAACTATTCACCCTATTAAATACATAGCACTCTGCAGGTCGCTATGTAAAATATATATATATATATACATACATATATAAATAATAAAGACTGAAAAGAGGGAGACATTTCTTACCTCTGGACTGAAGCCCTTTGTGAAAGCCTTCATTCGACTAAGAGTGTTGCCAAGCTCAACCCCACTGCAGTTCAGCAGCACACTCAGCAACGCATGGGTAGCACAGGAGTTTGGTATCAGCTGGATACAGAAATGACATCATTGTCAAGTCAGTGGTCACAGTAACTTGCATCTCTTTAAAACCATTTAAAAAAGGTAGGGTAAGTGATATTTTTTGGTTAAAACAAAAAGTATTTTGTTAAAAGGTTAAAGCACTATATTCTGATAGTAATCATTGCTATAGAGTGTTTGTTCAGTAACAGGAGTCTCCCCGTCTCTCCAGCTCTTTAATAAACAGAAAATAATTTTTTCGGTAGGTGTCAAAATCTCAGCCAATCAGGAGAAAGTACCGGTACCCATTTTTAAGCTTAATTTGTATAGTGTTCCAGTTCCAATTTTGTCTGCTCATTTCTTAGTGTCATCACTTCCAATTTCAGTTGTTTAATCTATATCCTGATTGAGTTCTCTGTTCTGGTTGGATAAAATTGGAAATGAAACTGAAACGAAAATGCATTTTCTGTTTAATAAAGAGCTGGAGAGACAAGGAGACTCCTAATACTGAACAAACACTCTATAGCAATGAGTACTATCAGAATTTAGAGCTATTTAACACTTATTTTAACCAAAGCAAATCACTTACCCTACCTTTAAGTTTAGGTGCCGTTACTGTAGTTATATCATAGAAGCAGCTGGACAGCAGAATTAAAAAACTGTCCCACAACTATTCAACTACAAAAGCTTTGAGTAGTGCGAGAAGAATGTCTAGTAGTCACTGGTTACTTAAAGCTGCAGTCATTAAATGTAGTATCCTACCCGAGATTCAAACCCGGGTCCCCAGCTCAAGTGCTGACATTTTTACCACTGAGCTAATGGAGCATACCTGCTTGCTCAGGAGAGAAATGATATTTTTATTTATTTTTTAATTCAGGCCGAACCACTTGTCAACCAGTAGTGGTCACAACAGTACACAGGATCTACATTTCTCAATAGAAGAGCAAAGAGACCAAACACAACCACCGCAGTTGCGTTAGTGATACTGTACTAACCATATATACTGGTCAAAATGAAATGTTATACACTTAACACATTGAGTGCCAAAAACGGTCCGGACCGTTTTTGAGCAAAAATATAAAAATAAAAAAAAAGCACCAGGATATATCATTTTTCGAAGATTTAGACTCCAATCCACTTCCTGGTTAACTTATGACTTCAAAAGCCTGTACCTCGGCTCCTGTGTACATTTCTTTTTTATTATGTATTTTTGACTATTTTCGACTATTTTCAACTGGCTGCAACTATGCAACGGATTACCGAATGTTTTTATTTTTTCCCCCCGATTGTACGAGACCTCTATGTGTGTAATGAGGGGATCACCGTGAGGACGGTGATCACTGAAAATATTTTGTGACTACTTGAAAAAGGTTCAAAAATGGTTAAAAATCCCTGACTGTGAGTACCCTGTTTAAAAAAAAAACTGGCACTCAATGTGTTAAAATTAAAAAGGTTACAGATTACATTTAGCTCAAGGTAGTAGGAAATCTTTCAACTGAACACCGGAAAAACTAAAATCAAAGGCTGTTCCTGAACTGCTGATAAGTTGACAGTGACACCTATCTAGACACCTACCTATTCAGTGATGACACTAACTCATTAAAATGAGTACACGTTAGACTAAGATCAGATGGCTGCGTCTCACAATTAATGAGTTAAGAAGTCAAGATAAACGCTTGATTCTCATAAGTGTTTAATAGCTGTGACACCTGTACAGATTGTTGGGATAATTGAACATGAGAAAAGACTAAACGGAAGGAATAGCTGACATAATGTCGTCATTAAGACAAGTGAGATTGTAGCAATACGAATGTGCCCAATACATTAAAGATGCGTTACCTGGTGGGCAAAGAACATATCATTAACAATCTCCTCATCAATAACGGAGGTTTCATCCACCAAGGTGGAAACTTTCCTTCTGGACCGACGCTCCTCGATCCATTTGAACAAGAAGATGAAGCCATAAACAGGGCTGAGAAGAGCAAATGTCTTGTTAACAATCCATTTACAACAACAAACATTTAGACTTTGCATACATTATTGCTACACTCTAGTAAAACTGTAAAGAAAGGCAGATGTTCTTAGCTAATTCAACACACTGTTGTTACATGCAATTGTGTGGTCTTGAATACCAGTGGCTGCACTTTAAAAATACAACTAATATTACACATACTATCATTATCCACAGGAGGTTAAAGAACCTCAAGTCTAACCTGTGTCATTTTATTTACCCAGATGTGTTTTTCTCAAGGTGCTTACTGAATAGGTTTTGAGCCTGTAGATCTTCAAAACATTTTTACTCCTGCTAGTGAAAAAGAACTTCCGCACACCCAGTACGTTTAAAAGCAGGTGCGTAGGCGACAAACAGTAGTTTTGGTCGTGCAGACCTTCCTCATGGCATTTCCTACTAGTGAAAAATGCCATGATGGCTACTATGAATTTCCATTTGAGAAATATTTCAATGAGTGATGTACTTGCTGGGTGAACTGCATTGATCTGCTCGCTTCTGGAAATTATAAGCATTTTAAAGTAATGAATAGCACAATGTAAAGTCAAGTTTGAACAATTTGTTTTGTGCAAGCAGTCATTTTTTATTTAATTCATAAATATTCATTTTTGGAATGACATTTTCAAACTCCTGGTGCAGCAAGGCACTGAAAAGTTTTGACAATTCACAAGTGCTTGAATAGAATGCTCTTTGAGAATCTAAAACCTCATAACTTGCAATATCATACAATACTATTCACCCAGAAACAGTCTACCTTGAAGTGTGTAAGCGTTGTTTCAATTTAGCCAACCTTTTGGCATAGAAGTTTTAATACAACTTTAAATATTAAAGTTCCAATTATGACAGTGACACTGATATAATACATGAGAATGTCTCAATATAAAAGAATAACAAACTTGTACCGTCTAAATGTTGCTACGGTAAATGACAGCTGGGACTAATATGGAATGCCTCTTCAGACATTTCATCAGTGAGAGACTTGGCAAGAGAGCTTTTCTTTCACAAATGAGCCAAGAAGATCTTTGTGATACCATATTTCTCATAATAAACCAGTGGCAGAGAGAATCTTTAAAGAGTCATGAAACAGACAGTTTCATTCTCTCTCCGCCCGCCCCATGACCTTTAATTAAAACAGGAAACGCAGGATGTGAAGGAACTATCACCACCATCTGCATCACTGACTACATAAGAGTCATAATAACATCATTATGAAACATTGTGATTTAGCATCTGAAACAATCGGTAGTTCAACAGATGCACAGT
Organism: Gymnoscopelus braueri; assembly: GCF_963280865.1. NCBI lineage: Eukaryota > Metazoa > Chordata > Actinopteri > Myctophiformes > Myctophidae > Gymnoscopelus > Gymnoscopelus braueri. The sequence continues at coordinate 2,294,017 of NC_137612.1, forward strand.
ATTAGTGTATATCCTACTTATCTCAAACAACCACATTTTTGTGTTTTTCTGACCCCTTCAAGGTCAAGATGAGTAACACAACCATGCTTGACCTCCTACTCGTATGAAGCAATTAGACTTGACATTCATAATTCTGCCAGTTTGGCCAACTAACTAACTAGGTCTTGGGGTACATGACATGCATTGGACTTTGTTTTCAAACTACATACCTATGACATTTGCTTTGAAGATCATATATTTCTTCTACTTGGACACCTTTGATACCTACAAAGAAGAAAAGAAGAAAAAAAAACATTTCCCCATTTGCTTGGTAGTTACAATACCCACAGGCCACCATAAAAGTGACTGAAATGTAAATAGTTAATGCTGACAAGCTACTCACCAAAGTCTTCCACCAACAGACTGAATAGTCCTGCAATGACCACAAAATAATTAATATTGTTCAATGAATTCTACGGCTCAAATTGCGTACTAGTGATACTTGCTGTGAAGCAACAAATATCCCACAAATTCAAGTAAATTGCTTTTAAATCCATAGTTTAATGGTCCATAGACCGCTGGTTCTCCCTTATGGGTCAGTAACCCAGAGGGTCCATTTGGTTCCATTTGGACACTCTTGGGAGTTTACAGCTGATCTGGTCCAGAGCGTTAGGGATTTCCAGTGGTGGAAAGTAACTAAGTACATGTACTCAATTTGTGAACAGCCGATCTACAAGCTCACAACACGTTGTGAGCTTGTAGATCTGCTATTTTCAAAAGATGTGTATACATATTGGAACATTCTGCACAATGAGTACTTTTACTTCTGGTACTTTAAGTATATTTTGATTGCCAATACTTTTGTACTTTTACTCAAGTACATTTTAAATACCAGACTTTTAGTTGTAACTGAGTATTTCTAAATTGTGGTATTGATACTTTTACTTAAGTAAAAAAAATGTCAGTACTTTTTCCAAACACGATTTCTAACGCTCTGGACCAGAGCTAGAGTTTACCGTATTGATTGGGCTCCCAGTGATAAAAAATGTAATATATATAAATAATATATTATATAATACTATACTATACATTAAGAAATATAATAAAGAATCAAATGGGGGTCCGTGGCCCAAAGCTGATCAAACTAGAGGTCCTTGAAATCAAAAAGGTTGATATGCATGCAAGCAAGTCATTAGTCATTAGACTTGCGACTGGCCATAAATGCTAAGTAAACGTAAACTACCACCATGTTACATCATCACATTATACCACCATGTTACATCATCACTAGCTGTAGAATACAACCCTCGTAGACGTATTTATGATTCTGACGTTTTCAATCTACGAGAGTTGTAGGGTTCACGCCCCATGGAGACCTGGACTTTCTGCACTATGCCCCGCAAAGTACTCCAAACATTGTACAAATTGAAAATAAAGGTGCTTACCTCAAAGCCCCAAATGTTAACTACTTCTACGGGGTAGTAGTTTAATGTAATAATCCATATCTTTCAATAAAGAAGTGTTTTAATGCCGTCTGTGGCTGATTCTGTCGGAAGTTCCCAATGGGCGGTAGTTACGGGAAGTGAGGGGGCGCATCCGGTGAAACCCGGAATTACACTAAATGTAAACAGGAAGTAAACGAGGGTGAAACAATGGCGTTCAGCCACAGACGGCATTAAAACACTTCTTTGTTGAAAGATATGGATTATTACATTAAACTACTACCCCGTAGAAGTAGTTAACATTTGGGGCTTTGAGGTAAGCACCTTTATTTTCAATTTGTACACGTTTGGAGTACTTTGCGGGGCATAGTGCAGAAAGTCCAGGTCACTATGGGAAGTGCACCCTACAACTCTCGTAGATTGAAAACGTCAGAATCATAAATACGTCTACGAGGGTTGTATACTACAGCTACATCATCACCATGTTACATCATCATCACATTGCATTGTTGGACCGAAGAGAAGGCCTCAGATTTAAATAAGAAAAGACCAGACCATGTCATCAAAGGCAGAAGCTAACATTAGCCTGTTAGCCTGATCTGAAACTAAACTATAGCTGTTCAACCTGTCTCTGTCTCTCACCTGGGTCACTCTCCAGCTCCAGCCACCCTTTGTTCATCTTTGTGTTTATGCACACAGCTCATTGATATCACATATGAATCCTTAACGTTATGATTTTACATCATCTTTCTAAGAGTTCACAGCGTGTTAGCTGATGATGTTAGCTAGTGGAAATAAACACAAAAGACACTAGCATACTGACGCCTACATTCTACGTCACTATTGTGGGCGGGGCGGCGGGGGCGCGTACTATCCTGGTAGAAGAGACTGGTGTTGCCAGATAGTGTTTAGAAGAGAAATAAGCAACCAGGTATATCATGAAATTGATTGATTGATTGATGTAGTTTATTTAGTAAGACATGAGAATAGTACGGTATCAAGAAGACTCACTCCAAAACCAACTCACCCCATTGCTAGGAAAACTCACTCCGGAAAACTCACCCCACAGGGTAGGAAAACTCACCCCCAAGATTTTCGGGGGTAGGAAAACTCACCCCCAAGATTTTCGGGGGTAGGAAAACTCACCCCAGGACCTGAGAAAACTCACTCCGGAAAACTCACCCCAATGGTTTTTAACTTTGTGAGCTTTCCATTTTCACAGAATGCTTGGGGTAAAACTTTTTCAGTCATCCGCTGACTTCTTTTTTTCGCCGATAAAGTATAGTTTTGGACCATGACGGAGGCGCGCCGACTCAGCAGACCTTGAGGCTGAGGAGTTGCGCCCGAGCGCCTCCAGGCGCGAGTGCCCGCAACGACCAGCCGATGGTCTGCTAGTCGAATCAGCGCCGTCCGAGTTATGTACCGATAGGGACAGAATAGTAAATATTTTTGGTGGGGACTGCGTTTGCCCCACTGACTGCGTTTGCCCCAACTGCCACTCAAAGTGACTACTGGCCAATCACAGTGCGTCTCCCCCGGGGTGAGTTTTCCTACCCCCGGGGTGAGTGTTCCTAGCTCCGGGGTGAGTTTTCCTTTTTGAGTTGGGGTGAGTTGGTTTTGGAGTGAGTCTTCTTGTATTCGAATAGTACATGACAGTACATAACAGTACATGGAAGTACAAATTCACAATACAAGGTCTACTAAACTGGAAACTCTCATTAAGCACTAAGCTTGTTTAAGATGAGAACCCCATGCACACAAATCATGATGAAATATAAGAGGCAGGCAGATATACACACACTACTATACAGAATGTCATACAATCAGCTTTCAGGTTACTGGTATGAAGAGAGAAAAAAAAAATATATATATATATATATACAAAAGAGGAAAATAAAGGAGGGGGGGGTAGGGAGGGGTAGGTTAAGACTTAGACAGGGGCCATTTTCGAATTGCAGCCTCCTGAAGGTGTATCTTTAGGGCAGTTTTGAAAGTGAGTAGGGTTTTACACTCCTTTACTCCTTTGGGTAGGGCATTCCACATTTTTGATGAATAGCATGAGAACGAGTTCATACCCTTAGTTGAGCCAAATCTGGGTTGAACATGATCAGTGGAGCTGCCTCTGGTGTTATGATCATGGACTTCATTAACATTTTTGACATTTTTCATTAACATTTTTCGCGATGCGACGCGCTGTGAGCTTGTGGATCTGCTATTTTCTAACCTCGCGTCACTAGACTTTCCACCTAAAAAATCTTGGGGAAAAAAGTGACAAATGTGGAATATCTTTAAAACATTTCAACAACACAAATCTGGTATCTGGCACAACATATTTTCAGATGGGGGGGTCCGCGGACAAATACAAATTAATTTGGGGGTCCTTGGCAATTGGCATGATAATGATGAACATTTTTTAGAATAAAAAACAACTGGTTTAAAGGGGTAGTTCACCCCCAAAATAACTTTTTTTCTATTGATTACTGACCATCTGGAGCCTTGAATTCATAGATATTTTTTTGTTTTTGTCACATTCCTAAGCCAATAATTTGATTATAATAAATGTGTCCCCATTGATTCCGGTAGGAGACACAAATGCATTTGTGTCTGCCAATTGTCCTTGGCAATTGGCATGATAATGATGAACATTTTTGAGAATAAAAAACAACTGGTTTAAACAACATTGCACAGCAAGCCCCAAATAAGCAATTAGAAACAAGCCCAAAAAAACGCAACCCGCAACACTGGATACACAGGCAACTTTACAGGAAAAACAATCCCAAAGTAGCTTATAATAAGCGGACATGGCAACACTGCGTAGGAGACTAGCGCTCACTTCACTCGCCCCCCCCCCCCCCCCTGTACCGTTATTTCTGCTTGTTTATCTTTTAACCGTTTTATTTGTTGTTGAGTATAATCATAGAGAGTATAATACACATATACATATAAACACCGTCACAGAAATGTATCTACAAAGTGTGCAAACGTCAAATCATGAGTGTGTGAAAATCATACACAGAGTGAAGAGACCTTACATTTACATAATTACATATATTTATATTATAAAAACAGTATCTCATAGAATTAGTAGCTGTTTTAATTTACGAGAAGTAGAAATAGTTGTTTTCTAATTAAAAACAGATGTGCATGTGCATAGACATCCTCTATGAATTGAATACACAGACCACAATGGAAATATATATATATTTCCATTGAAATATATTATTTCCATTGTGGTCTGTGTATTCAACCCTTACAATAACCCTGTTATAATAGCCCTCAGGGGCTTTTTGTGTTATCCTTTTAGCACCATTTGTATAATCGTACCACGTGTACTATTTGCAAACTGTTAATAAAGTATTCAATCAATCAAATACTGCGTCAGATGAATCTACCAACCTAACACGAGACCCAAATATGTATATGAAATATTATATTATTATGTTTATATTTTTTTTTATTGAGGAAAATATGTTTTATGTCAGTCAAGAAGTGTCAAGTAGGCATTTATTCAGTTTCAGTCTGTCATATCATCTTGATTTTTATCAATGAAATTATTTGTAATTGTCTATAATAATCTTAAGCGGTAAAGTAAATAGGATGTGTCAGTGGTGGAAAAAGTACTCAAACGTTTTACTTAAGTAAAAGTATCAATACTGCAATGTAGAAGTACTCTGTTACAAGTAAAAGTCTGGAATTCAAGATTTACTTGAGTAAAAGTACAAAAGTATTGGTATCAAAATATACTTGAAGTACCAAAAGTAAAAGTATTAAAATGTTTGAAAATAGCAGATCTACAAGCTCACAACGCGTCGCGATGCGACGCGTTGTGAGCTTGTAGATCTGCTATTTTCAAATAGCCTAGGTGTAAAATAGGGCTAAAGTGGTTAATGTATGTTTTATAATGTAATAATTTATATCTTCAAAGTAACTAGTAACTAAAGTTTTCAAATATTTGTAGTGGAGTAAAAGTACAATATTTTCCTCTGAGATGTAGTGGAGTAGAAGTAAAAGTATTGCAAATTGGAAATACTCCAGTAAAGCAAAAATACCTCAAAATTGTACTTAAGTAAAGTACTTGAGTACATGTACTTAGTTACTTTACACCACTGGGATGTGTTAATGTATTTCTATTTGCAATTATTGTACTTTCAAAATTAATTCTATGATTAAACATCTATCATATGAATTGTATTTATTAATTATCATATGAGGTAGAGAGTATGAGTAACAGAGAACAGAGTTGCATCCCCCGGAACTTTCGAGCGTGCAAAAATTGTTCCCCATCTTTGTGGGGGACGATCTATGCAGTGACACACTGAGACAAAAAACCTGGGAAAAAAATAGCAACCTTCTTCTTTAACCATTGTTGCGTTTATTCCGTTAATATCTATTTAATTTGACAATAAACCACGATCACAAGAACACAGGCTTTAATCATCTCAAAGGAGAGACCGTCGACATACACGAGGTAAGAATAAAGCTTTGATGTTTGAACTTGGTGGTGTCTTGTCTAGCAGCGCATCTTAGCTAGCTTGATGCTATTAGCATCAGATTAGCATCATAGACCGTTCAGAGATTAGCATCGGTGTGTAGCTTAAACTAACGTTAGCAGCGTTGCCAGATTCTGCGAGGGAAATAAGCAGTGGTGGAAAAAGTACTCAGATATTTTACTTAAGTAAAAGTAGCAATACCACAATATAAAACTACTCTGTTACAAGTAAAAGGCCTGTGTTCAAAATGTTACTTGAGTAAAAGTACAAAAGTATTGGCATCAAAATGTACTTAAAGTACCAAAAGTAAAAGTACTAAATATTTGAAAATAGCCGATGGTGCGACGCGTTGTGAGCTTGTAGATCTGCTATTTTCAAATAGCCTAGGTATTAAATAGGGCTAAAGTGGTTAATGTATGTTTTATAATATCATAGTTTATATCTGAAAAGTAACTAGTAACTAAAGTTTTCAAATAATTGTAGTGGAGTAAAAGTACAATATTTGCCTCTGAGATGTAGTGGAGTAAAAGTAAAAGTATTGGAAATTGGAAATACTCAAGTAAAGTACAAATACCTCAGAATTGTACTTAAGTACAGTACTTAAGTAAATGTACTTAGTTACTTTACACCACTGTCCCTGGCACAAAACATATTCCTGTAAATATTTAAGAACTACTGGTTTAAATATATATATATATTTTTTAAAGCAAGCTTAAATAAGCAACTACACTTATGAAACAATCCCTCCCCAAAAAAAACGTAATAACCCGCAACTAACAATGTTTACAAGCAACTTCACAGAAAAAAGAAGCCCCCCCAAAGTCGCTTATAATAAGCCGGGACATGGCAACACTGATTAGCATTGGCGTGTAACTAAAGCTAGCGTTAGCTTTACTAGCGTTAGCATTAGCATCTCTGCCAGCTAGGCTAAGGGCTAGCCACACACAGCTAATCAAGCAGCAATCCTCTGCAGCAGCACACACACACACACACACACACACACACACACACACACACACACAGGGATGGACAATGGACCGTTAGCATGGTGCTGTTGTATGTTAGGCTTTAAGGACCTCAGTCGTTGTGTCGTGGAACCCTTAGCTCGCTGCTGGTTAGTTAGCAGCATTACCTTTATTACCACAGGGTAAGTCTTAGATGAGTTATATAACCTTTATTACGTTACACAGCAGCAGAGGGACGTTAACAATAACAACAGTAGTAATTACAGGCTATACCTGCGCACTTAGCTTCGCGTTACACTGGCTGACGGGTAGCAGTAAAGTAGTAAGTACATCCTTTAGGGTTACAACAGAAGAAAGATCTGTGTTATTACCAGTGGTGGAAAAAGTACTCAAATTCTTTACTTAAGTAAAAGTACCAATACTGCAATATAAAAATACTCTGTTACAAGTAAAAGTCCAGAATAAAAAATTTACTCGAGTAAAAGTACAAAAGTATTGGCATCAAAATGTACTTAAAGTACCAAAAGTAAAAGTACCAAATATTTGAAAATAGCCGATCTACAAGCTCACAACGCGTCGCATCATTGTGAGCTTGTAGATCTGCTATTTTCAAATAGCCTAGGTATAAAACAGGGTTTAAGTGGTTAATGTATGTTTTATAATATCATAATTTATATCTGAAAAGTAACTAGTAACTCAAGTTTTCAAATAATTGTAGTGGAGTAAAAGTACAATATTTGCCTCTGAGATGTAGTGGAGTAGAAGTAAAAGTATTGGAAATTGGAAATACTCAAGTAAAGTACAAATACCTCAAAATTGTACTTAAGTACAGTACTTAAGTAAATGTACTTAGTTACTTTCCACCACTGGTTATTACCACCACGCTGCACATTGTGTTCGGAGACAGCTTTGTTCAGATCTAATCGGAACAAAGTTTTACTCCGAGACTCAACAATGGTTCTTCTGACCCTTTTTTTCTCTTTCTTCGATGACCCTTAGTTTGATATGTAATATGATATCCCCCCGTTTGATATGATGTTTTATCTCCGGGACCCCCTACACTGTACAATCCTCATTGTGAATTACCTCAGAGAGGGTGTTCAAATAGAACCAAAGGGACCCAATACGTTGCATAACTGTAAGGATCCATTTGATTCCTCACTATAAATTATTTAGCTAGGCTGGGAACCCATCCAAGGACCCCTGCCTGTGGGTCCCCGAACCCCACGTTGAGAAACGGTGACCTAACGCGTCTCCAAAAGCTGAGAACGGGTGTCTCTCCAGTATTAAGATCACAGGTTACGACTACTTTATTACTACAATAATAAAGTGGTTTTGGTTTTCATGTAAAAAAAAAGAACAACTATCTTAAATTGTACCTTTTCAGTGTTATCCTTGAGTACAAAGGACCCCAATGGAAACAAGCAAATGGCTTTCTTGGGTTTTTAAATTCCTATTAGCTGACCTTGTATTGAACTGTACTTTCATGTGCTTCTTTCTGCAAATTTCTAATAAAGTATTCAATCAATCAATCCTCTTCTGCGTGTGCTCAGAGCTAATCTCTTCAAATAATGTTCCACTTAAAATGAGGCTAGAATTGGACAGCCTTTCATAAGAAAGAGTAAACGGAACGTGTTATTTCCTATGTTGTAACGTGCAATTCTTTTCTCTTTTGGTTTTAAGGGCTTCTGTTAAGGATGTGTAGGTAATACACTTAGAGCCCCGTAGGACGCCATGTCTGAATCGGCATTTTCAGAAAGTGAGCGGGACAGTCTTGACAGTGAGGTGGAGGACGATTTGACAAATGAAGAGGAGGAGGAGGAGGACATGGAGGAGGAAGATGAGGATGGAGACGATGGAGACGATGAAGATGACACAGCTGGTGAGTGACTAAAATATTCTTGTTTACCCAACTCTAATGATGATGGTGACATTCATGAAGTTCTGATAATTGAAAATCTTAGCCGTTTGCCAAATTGGTGTAGGCAGGGTGTAGACGGAGAGCTATTAGTAAGATATGGGGTAGCCCTTAAAACAGTACAACTTTGAAGCGTCCATTCCTAGGCTAGCTATTCATATGTGGAAAGAACAGTCCAATATTATTTTATAGCCCAACTCCTGCATAGCAGTAAAGAGAAGACACACCACCAAGCTGTATTGAGTTTGAAATGTGAATCCGAAAGTATTTTCTGAAGGTTTGAGATACCAAAGCAATTAGCAACGTTTATCTCACCTCTGACTTGTCTTTGTTTTGCTTTACCTAAATAGCATAATAGAGAGTCGAGGGCCGAACATCAGCTCTGATATTCAGACTGTTCCATGTTATCGACATTAGCTGTATGGTTAATGTGCTTGCTGTGGCCAATATAAAAAAAGAAAATAAAAATAATGTTGTTGTTGTTTTTATTAAATATTTAAATGCAATTATCATTTTAAAAGCCTATTTTAATTTGACATTGATGATAATGACAAATCCGTACAAAATATCACCTGTTGGATTCCTAAAAAACAACATACTGAAAATCGGCCCTGAAAAAACATATCGGTCGACCCCTACAAAAAAAACAGGAGCGTAGAGGTGGAAGGGCATGCGACACAGGTCTCCAGCTGGAATCAAACCTTGAACCTGTGCAATTATGTGATTTAACGTGCAACATCTCTCTTCTCTCTCTCTCTCAGAACGAGCTGAGGGTACACAGGATAATGCAGAATCGGGTCAGGATGGAGGGGATTCTGCTTCAGCTACCTCCAGAGAGCCTTCCCCTGTGCCTCCTCCATCTCAGCCTGCATCACGGCCCTCCTCCAGACCTGCTTCCCGTTCTCAGCCTCCATCCAACCCAACCAGCCCAGAGAACACGAGCAGCAGCAAGCCCCCTCCCAAAAAAACTAAGAAGCAGAAGTCCTCTAAATCATCCAAGTCCGCCAAGTCATCCAAGTCATCCAAGTCCTCTAAATCATCTAAGTCTAAGGCCTCAAAAGGCTCCAAACTCTCCTCGCTATCGAAGCCTGCACATATGAGGAAGAATATCAGGTACACGCATACACACACTGAGATCCTTCTGGCTGAAACACATTAGGTGTTTTTTTTTTTTGCCTGACGTCTTTGCCTTTTATCTTTATAGAAAGCTACTCAAAGAGCATCAGCTGGAGGCTGGGACCAAGGCTGCCCAACTGGAAGAGTTTGAAAGGCGGAAACGTCTGGAACAGCAGAAGAAGGAATCCTCTACACAAGCCCTACCTGTCACAGAGTCTCAAATAGGTAAAAGAAAAATAACAGAAAACTAATCCAAAGGTCTCTGCACAATAAAAAATAAGGTACATTTGCCGAGGCGAGAACAAATATTTGAAAGGGGAAGTTCACCCCAAAAATTACATTTTAATATTACGTTCCTTTACGGTGAATGAAGAAATCACTTAGTAAACGGGATTAACAGCAAAACTATTCAAAAAAAGCGTATGAACTCCAAAACAACACTCATAGTGAAATCCAAACTATCTTGCGAATGCAAAATGTTTTACCGTTCCAAAATATAGAAGAAGCAAATCAACGTTTAAACTACTTCTGGGCTAAATTGACTCGTGCACGAATCACGCACGTGCCTGGGCTGTTGCGTGCGTGTGTCATGAGCTCCGGTTCAACCACACAGGCAGACACGCCCAGGCGCGTTCTTCGCTCGTGCACTTGCGATCGCACTATGAGTGTTATTTGGAGTTTATAAACAGATTTTGTTTATATAGTTTTGCTGTTGTTAATCACGGCCTCCATTGACTTAAATTCATCAAGGATTTTTTGGGGATTTGGGATTTCTTCGTTTATACAAACAAAAAAATCTCCTTGTATTCATCACATCATGGGGTGAGTAAACGATAGAAATAGAAGTTTCAGGTGAACTTCCCTTTTATTTCAGGTGAACTTCCCTTTTATTATCTACAAACGTTTCAGCTTTCATCAGTGTGACACTAGTCACTTGTTTTTTCACCTCCACGATCATAAGGAATCTTTTAGTGTACAGAGCCCCTAGTTTCTTTGAACATCAATCAACTCATCACCTATGATTGTGTATGCTCTTTAAAGGGATATTTCACTTTCAAAAAAACGTTGGGTCATTTTATTGTCTACTCAGGCTTTTGAGAGCCCCCCAGACAGTTTTTAAGTTGCTTGATTCAGTATTTAGATATTTGATATTCATTTTGTCAGACACGCCCCCTTCCTATACAAAGCCATTATAACTTCAAACTCCATTTTAACATGCTAGATTCATCAAAAACACCCGTCCTTGCTTCTGGTGACTCACCCTGCCCTCCTAATAAGCGAGGGGGCCGTGTTTTTTTGATTACTTTTTTCATTTATTTTATTGCATTTTTTTATTGTGTTGAATTTTTTTCATTTTCCAAAAAAAATATTTAAAATAAATGAAAAAAGTAATCGAAAAAACACGGCCCCCTCGCGTATTAGGAGGGCAGGGTGAGTCACCAGAACCAAGGACGGGTGTTTTTGATGAATTTAACATTGAGTTTGAAGTTATAATGGGTTTGTATAGGAAGGGGGCGTGTATGATAAAATGAATATCAAATATCTAAATACTGAATCAAGCAACTTAAAAACGGTCTGGGGGGCTCTCAAAAGCCTGAATAGACAATAAAATTACCCAAAGTTTTTTTGAAAGTGAAATATCCCTTTAACCCTAACCTCTTAGATGCACTATGTCTTCACAACTTCTCATGGCTCTTGTACTATTTTCTGTATGTCTCCTATCCTTTTGCACCTCTGTCAGTGGAAGCTCTGAGGGAGGCGTCTCAAGCAGTGCCTTCTCTCCTGAGCAAGCAGGATGTCATCTGTTTGGTTAGCAGTGGCGAGGAGGAGGATGAACAAGAGGAACCCCAGCTGCCTGCAAAATTCCTCCGAGAAGGTATGATTGGATGACTATAATGTGAGCAACGTAGAAGCTCAAAACAGCCCTGATTCAGATATGTGGTCAAATCCCCATCCTAGCACTGTATACAGTGGGGCAGTAAGGCTGTCAAGGAATATTCCACATTCGAATATTAAAAATAAAAGAATGTTAAACTATTAAAATTAAGGTTCGAATAAAATAAATACAATTCTCGTGAGACTCTGGGCGCATGTAACCTTAAAGGGATAGTTCACCCCAAAAAAATCTTTTTTTTATCGATTAGTCACCCCATTATTAATGTTGTTTTTGTCGCAATCCTAAGCCAATAATTTGATGACCAGCGGACTGGTAGGCACCGGTTCCGGTTGGAGAAACAAAGGAGACACTTTGGATATCCTACCGGAACTGCTGCCAGTCATCAAATTATTGGCTTAGGAATGCGATAAAAACTAAAAAATATGAATTAAAGTGTTTGCCACGAGACACCATCATAAGACGAAGGATAAATCAGCTGCCTCGCTGTAAACGGCGACTTCACAACGCAGACACACACACACACACTAATCAGACTCGCTCGGTACTAGAAAGCACGCAAAAAGTCAAGCTGAAAGGGGCGATTCATTTGGTAGTGAAGGCAGACAGTTTACAACGAGTCTGGACCAACAAAGAGATGTAAAAACAAATCCTAAGCTGCTTCGCGGTACCGCCGCAGAATTAATTCAATTTTCTCCAAACACAGAAGTTATCAAATATAACTAAATATCATAAACAACACTGAGTCGCATACCTAACAGCATGGACAGACTCGTTTGAATTTTGGAACACAGTTCTTATGACACAATGCCAAGAAGAACCTATGATACTCTCTCTTCCATGACCCAGAGGATAACGGAGTGATGTCAGGACTTTGTTACTTAGTTTATTGGCAATGGAGACGAAAGGAACGCATACTTCAGCACAGTGTTGATTTTGACAGTAATTTTTTATTTAGTTTTCATTTTAGTAATCTGAAAGGTTTTAGTTTTCGTTGACTAAATCTACAGTTGATTTTGTCGACTAAAATGTATGTTGGCGGTGCCTTGATGGTGTCGTAATGCCTGATTTTACACTTGGTTGCATGCTGAAAATAGCCGACCTACAAGCTGCGACGCGTTGTGAGCTTGTAGATCTGCTTCTGATCTGATTTTTCAGACACAACATAAAATGACTTGTCTTCTGGATCTCTTCTCAACTAGATCCCTCCCTAACATTTTAGTCTAGTTTTTATTTGTTGACAAAATTGTCAGTGTATTTAGTCTTAGCTTTAGTCATCATAGCTTAGTTTTTATTTCGTTTTTATTTCGTTTTCTTCAGTGAAAAAAGGTAGTCGACCAAGCTTTTTCGTCATAGTTTTAGTCGATGAAATCAACACCGCTTCAATCAGCACCATTTTGAACCAAAGAGTCTCTTAACATAATTAGTTTCATCCACTCTGATGCAGATGTGATTGAGCTCAGCTCCGGGGAAGAGGACGCCTTGCATATTAGCAGCGAGTCGACCGACGACGACGACGAGAGCACCGCTGGCACGGAGGAGAGCAGCGGGGCGCACATCAACGACATCCAGAACCACCCCGATGCCCAGGGCAGAGTGCTGGTCAATCTGAATCACCCTGCAGAGGAGGAGGATATCTTCCTGGCGCCACAACTAGCCAAGGCTGTCAAACCTCACCAGGTATATACAGCGTATGCACTTTGACTTAAAGGTAGGGTAAGTGATTTTCTTTGGTTAAAATAAGTGTCAAGTAGCTCTATATTCTGATAGTACTCATTGCTATAGAGTGTTTGTTCCTTTAAAAGGAGTCTCTCTCCTTGTCTCTCCAGCTCTTTATTAAACACAAAATACATTTTCGTTTCAGTTTCATTTTCAATTTTATCCAATCAGGATAGAGAACTCAATCAGGATATAGATTAAACAAGTGGAATTTGAAGTGATGACACAAAGAAATGAGCAGAAAAAATTGGAACTGGAACAAAGCTTAAAATGGGTACTTTCTCCTGATTGGCTGAGATTTTGACACCTACCGAAAAATTTATTTTCTGTTTGTGTTGGAGCTGGAGAGACGGGGAGGCCCCTGTTACTGAACAAACACTCTATAGCAATGATTACTACCAGAATATAGTGATTTAACCTTTTAACAAGATACTTTTTGTTTTAACCAAAAAATATCCCTTACCCTACCTTTAAACACACACTCAATCACTCTCTGCACTGCTGCTCTCAATGATGTATTTGGGTCAGACTTTTTAAGACGGAACTGAAATGCAGGACCTGATAGCTGAGACATGATGATCACCCAACAAACCCTCTCTGTAGCTCTTGTTTGTTTGTTTGTCTCTCTCTCTTATGCCCACACCTATTCATATTATATAATCTTCAGTTTTCTTTCATTCCAGAGTGTTTGTGCATTAATGTATTAATCTCCCTCATTTCTTAAGGTTGGGGGGATCCGGTTTCTGTATGATAACCTGATTGAATCTCTGGAACGGTATAAAACCAGTAGTGGGTTTGGCTGCATCCTGGCTCACAGCATGGGACTGGGCAAAACCCTACAGGTCATCTCCTTTATAGACATCCTGCTGCAGCATACCGGGGCACACACTGTGCTGGCCATTGTCCCGGTGAGTTGTCTATGTAACCCTCAATGTTTTCATTTATGTATACATATACAAATATAAAATACTGTGTAGGGGTGGAACATAAAATCCATTCATAGATTAATGGCGATGCTGAAATGGACCATTATGAATTGATTCACAAACGTTTAGTATTTTGTAGTTTTTTCATCATGTTGCTCATTGCACAGAGCAGCAGCCAGAATATTGAGAAGCCTTTGTTTTAAGTCAGGATTATTTTACAAAATAGGACTTTTATTTTCTTATTGGTTTTCTGCAATTGTTGATGTTGGCAAATATAACCTTGTAGTTGACAGTGACACATCTCTTCCATTTGTTTTTATTATCAATAAAAGTTCATGTAAGTAAATTAATCTCAATAATCAGAATATGATGGAATCATATCCCTCTGAATGGGAATGGAATCAAACCGTCAGGTACCTAGTAGCCATTTCCGCCCCTAATACTGTGATTTATTTTTCCCAGGTGAACACTCTTCAGAACTGGATGTCAGAGTTCAACCTCTGGCTTCCTCCCCAAGAAGCCATTCCTCCCGACACGGACCCTGCAAGTTTCACAGGCCGTGCCTTCAAAGTTCACATCCTCAACGATGAGCACAAGTAGGCAGCTTTAAAAGTTTGTGTGCATGTGCAGTGCACATGCATTTGTGAATGCGCATGGATGTGTGAAGGAGGAAAATGAGTGATCCATATTCCCCTTTGACATTTAATTCAGTGTACACATGATCAATTGTCACACTGGATGTCTTGACTTGCAGATCAACAGTGGCCAGGGCTAAGGTGGTGGAGGACTGGTCCAGAGGTGGAGGGGTGCTGTTGATGGGCTACGAAATGTACCGTCTGTTGTCCCAGAAGAAGAACTTTGTCGTTTGCAGAAAGAGGAAGTCTAAGAAGCCTGTAGGTCCGGTTATCATTGACCTGGATGAAGAAGACAGACGAGAGGAGCTCATGAAAGGTCAATAAAGATGGCCACGCAAAGGAAGCTTTGTTTGAAGAAATACTCTTAAGATTAGCACCGTTTTTCTTGTGCCCTCTGCAAAAGACATGTGTACGTCTGTGATTAGGTTAACCATAGTTAAAAATGGTGTATATAACTATTTCCTTTATTGTCTTTTTAAAGGCATTGAGAAAGCCATTGCGCGACCTGGTCCAGACGTGGTGATTTGTGATGAGGGTCACCGCATTAAGAACTGCCACGCCAACACGTCACAGGCCCTGAAGAACATCCGTTCGCGGCGCAGGGTGGTTCTGACGGGCTACCCTCTTCAGAATAACCTCATTGAATACTGGTGCATGGTGGACTTTGTCAGACCAGACTTCCTAGGAACGCGCCAGGAGTTCAGCAACATGTTTGAGCGGCCCATCCTCAACGGGCAGTGTGTGGACAGTACGCCTCAAGATGTCCGCCTCATGCGCTACCGTAGCCACGTGCTGCACAGCCTGCTGGAGGGCTTTGTTCAGAGGTGAGTACGTTGTCATTTTGGAAGAGGCTGCAAAGTCGACCATAACTTACTCTGCAGTGTAGAGCAGTGTTTATCAACCTTTTTTGTGCCAAGGCACACCTGGCATAGCCAAAACATCCCAGGGCACACCTAGATATACGGTATATATATATAATTATATATATATATACGGTATATCTATATACACACACTAGGGGTGTGCCGACACTAATTTCACGAAACGATACGATACGATATTGGGCACACAACTTCAATACGATTTCGATACGATACGATACGCACTTTTTTATCATGAAAATATATGGGGGAGAAAAAAAGCAAATGCAAACAAATATTTCTGTTTTTGCATTATTCAGACATGCAAACTTGTAGCTTTTCAGCTTCCACTAGCCGTTTTGAATCCAAATAGGGCAATAGTGTGACACCTGACCCGAAAAAAAAACAGCATGTTGTCACCCTTTTCACCTCGGGGCTGTTTGCATGCCTGATTATTATTATTGTTTAAAAATATATATATATATATATATATATATTTTTTCAAACCTTCAAACGGTGCGGCACACCTCAGCAGTAGCCCCGGCCCAAAATTGGGACGTTTGCCAGGGTTGATATACACTGGTGTAGAGGACCTCACTGATCTCTGTTCTCTGTGATCCCTTTGTGTTGTTCAGACGCGGTCATGACGTGCTGCGTGGCCAGCTTCCTTCTAAGGAAGAGCATGTGATGATGGTGCGGTTGTCCCCGATCCAAAGGGCGCTCTACACCGAGTTCATGACCCGCTTCCGGGAGGCTGGAAACAGTGGCTGGCTTGGCCTCAACCCCCTCAAGGCTTTCTGTGTCTGCTGCAAGGTAATCTCTCAAGAACAGATTCTGCACTGCGTTGGAATCTGTCGGGGAGGTTCGTCATAACGTGTGCGCATTCAGATCAGGAAGCAGGCAGCGCTTTACCCAATCAAATGTAGTGGGCGGGATTCACATGTCCGTCGATCTTTCCCCCTCGAAACAAACCCAAACTAATTTAACAATAGCGTCCGCGGAGCAGACAAAACCACGGAAAGATATTCACATTTTAACTTACTCTTTCATCATAGAAACAAGTGGGCTTATAACCAAAACGATCCATGTTCTCTGGGAGAAGTGGTGTTAGTGTTCCGTGTAGAAATATTGTTAGTGGGAATGAAAACATAGTGGCACCCACCGGAAGTGAAAGCTGAAGGCAGACCTAAACCCCGGTTTCCTTTGCGCACTGGTGTTACGTTTTCTTCCGCCCAGAGCCAACAGACATAGAACAAACAGCAGAGGTCGCTGTTTTTCATTTTCAGTTGGATCTGGGTTCCCAGATTGGCTGCAAGGTGATGCTGCTTTCTTCATTCATGTGCTTGTATGTCCAGAACCAGTACTTGGCTCTGGGTCCATAAGGCAGGATAGTCAATCTTCCTGTGAGTCTTAGGAGTGGGCTTTGACTTAATGCTGATTTGGCATGGTTTGAATAAGCGATGCATCTTATTTTTCGGATCCCTCCCAGATTTGGAACCACCCTGACGTGCTGTATGAAACCCTGCAGAAGGAGAACCAGGCTAACGAGCAGGACCTGGACCTCGATGACATCGCTTCCAACGCCCGCCCTGCCCCGGGTACGGGCGTCAAGGGCAAAGCTGCTGATAGCAAGGCCATCACCTTGCCTCCACTCAACACCACTCAGGACAGAGCCAATCAAGTCATCACCTATGATTGGGTATGCCTTGTTATCTTTTTCATTAAGTTTGTGATGGAGTAATGCAATTTAGTATTTAAAAAAATGTCCAGGGGTTGACACTAATGGTTGCCCGATTGCCTGGGGTAAGAAAAAAGAAGAAAAAAAAAGTCCAAAGAATTGAAGCAACCTTCTTTTGTTCGCTGTTGACACAACATGCAAGATATGTGCCGGTAACACAATCGAAGGTCCTCATGCTCTGTTCACAGAATGCTCTCTCTCTCTCTCTCTCTCTCTCCATCTCTGAGATGTAAGCATGCACCAGCTCACAATATGAGCCAACTAGAAAAAAAGTGATTTTAGATTAGAGGCATTTGCTTCAATCTAACTATCCTGCCGCGAGCAACAGCAAACTGAGCAGTAACGTCTGTCACCCCTCAATACTCGTTCACTGTGTCTGAGGGAATGTTGGTGTCCCGACCTGGCTGTGTGTGTGGATGTAAGCGCACGCAGTGGAGATATTCCTCTCCTTGCCCGAGTTGTTTACACTTAGTAGTTAATTTGATTGGTTCATGCTGGTCTCGATATGACAGGCCATGCTACATTTCAGGACAGGTTAGGTTTAGTGTGATTTAATAAAACTTGTCGTTTTTCCACCTATTTTGCCTAATGACTGTGGCACGCATGTGTTACACTGGTAATGTGTGGACTCGTTTTTTTTTTTTTTTTTACAGAATCTACTTTCCATTTGTTCATGTGCTAAAGTGTAATTTGGAGATAACTGATTGACAATATTCGCGTTAACATCATGCCCTGGGTTCTATAAAAGTTCAGCATCGCTTTAAAGCGCAAAGCCTCACTTGTACATGAAGTAAGTACGGTACACAAGCAGGCTTTGCAGAAGGATTTGACAGAAGGCAGAAGGTTTTGATCACATTGCTAGAAAGCAGGCTGCCTAGCAAGGCTACGCTGTGATACTAAGAAAAGGCCGTGAAAGAAATCACCATCAGCTGGGTTAATAACTGCCTCATAACTCCTGACAATTGTGAGTTATATAGTTGTTGTTCTGAAACCATAGACAATTATGGAATACTGCATGCAATCCCTTAACCCTTGGGTTTACTATTGGTACTCAAAAAGGGTTGGGAAACATAACTTTCACATAACTCTGCCATATTTGGAGGGTTACCTACATAATAACTTTCAGTCATACATACTATGACAGCATGTCCCACTCCCACACTCCTATAGAATGGGGACGGTTGTGACAATTTGACATTGACAATGTGGTCAGATGGAATACATTTCACCAATTGCTATGCAAAGTCATGTCTGTCTTGACTGGTCAAAGTATCCCCAGAACACTTATTAAGTCCTCTCATTGTGGTCATTGAGTATTCAGCAAATAAGACGTTCAAATATTGACTGTGCCATTGTGTTCATTTCACCTGTCTGGGGTTTCTTCAAGAAACCCTAGACAGGCCTACCCAGGCCTATGGGGGAGATACCAAGAAACTTTCTTGGTATCTCCCCCATAGGCCTGTGTCTAATTCTGCATCTATTTCTTCCATTGATCTATCACAGGCAAAGGGCATAATGTTAAACTACCAGCCAGGACTTTTGCAGAACTCTGCCAAGATGGTTCTGCTCTTCCATTTGATTGAGGAGAGTGTTAGGAGACGAGACAAGGTTTTGGTTTTCAGGTTAGTCCGGTATACAATCCAACATTAAGTGAATAGTGTATTAGAAATAGATTAATTAGCGCTGATAATAATGTATTCATCTAAAAATGGAAAATGTCTGTATTATTACCTGGTTTGGACAGATAGTTGGGGCCAATTAATCTTTACATTTAAAACAACGCTATCATTTAAATATATATATATATATTCTTTTTCAATATCTCTTCCGCACAAATACCCAGACCCAACTTCTATGACCTTTATATAAATGCATTGCTTATTTGAGCTTGTTAAACCTCCCTGTAATAACTGTCATTTCTCCTGTTTGCCCATTAGCCAAAGCTTGTCCACACTGTCAGTCATTGAAGAGTTCTTGTCTAAAAGGCCCATGCCTCCAGGCATCGCTCCCCCAGACGCCCACAATCAGGCCTGGGTCCGCAATCTCAACTACTACAGTGAGTCATCCAGCCTCGGCTCTGTTCCCATAGCAACTACTTAATCACAATGTGGGCTTTAATTTGCCGTGGAAAACTCTTGAATGTGAATGTGTGCATATTATCTCATTGGCGCGTTTGGCTGGGATTTTTACCACGGATGTCCTGTCCGCCTCTATGTAATTTGTTCTGTGTATAGAGCAGAGATTCATTATTGTCTATTATGAATTCTTTTTTTTAAAAACCCACATAAAACAAGTCTTAACGATTTGAGGAGTACAAATGTACTAACCTCTAAAGAATTAACATATGTGCCTGTGTTGGTGTGGATTTAAAATCCATCCACCCGTTCACTCACACCAGAAAGATTTCAGCTTCCTCTAGTGTGCTTGGATGCTCTGGGATTCAGTAAGGAGGTCCTGCATAACTTTCCTCATTTCTACTATCCATACAGGATTGGATGGGGGTACGTCTGCCTCAGAGAGAGAGAGACTGATCAACCAGTTCAATGACACAGAGAACACCAACACATGGCTCTTCCTTCTGTCCACCAGGTAGCTGTTCTATGCTTTATTAATGCTCTGCATCGCATCCGCGACGCATCGTGAGCTTTTCGATCTGCTATTTGTTTGTCAGCAACACCGTTGTACGGCAGAGCCTAAATCTGGCACGCTTCCCCACTGGAATGTCCACTGATATTTAATTCATTGTTGTGATTGTCCACACAGAGCGGGCTGCTTGGGGGTCAATCTGATTGGGGCCAACCGCGTGGTGGTGTTCGATGCGTCCTGGAACCCTTGCCACGATGCCCAGGCCGTGTGTCGAGTGTACCGTTACGGTCAGAGGAAGGCCTGCCACATTTACCGCCTCGTCTGTGATTTCACCCTGGAAAAGAAGATCTATGACAGACAGGTCTCCAAACAGGGCATGTCCGGTAAGAGATGATGTCTCAAAAATGCTACACATTATCTGCATCCAAAAGTGCCTGAGGAAGAGCTCTTAGCCTTAGATGTGCCACGCCACCTGTGTAGACTGCATCTTGAGCCTCTTTTAATGGAGTTTTAATTAGTGTGCTATTAAAGAAAAAAAAGGAAGGAAAAGGTCTGCACACCGTCTTGATGCTCCCAGCATAATTTAATAACAGAGCGGTCAGAAAAAAAGGCACTCCTCGTTTGGATTCTCAAAAACGGTCCGGACCGTTTTTGGCACCCGATGTGTTAACCGCTATAGACTGTAACATTGGACTTGTGTATTCAAGTACCTTTGCTTTTCTAAATCAAACAGACAAAGTCTAAAAGGGCCACTAGAGGCCCCTAGAGCAGTGTATATCAACCCTGGCAAACGTCCCAATTTTGGGCCGGGGCTACTGCTGAGGTGTGCCGCGCCGTTTGAAGAAGGTTTGAAAAAATATCATTTTGAAAAAAAAAAAAAAAAACTATTTTTTTTTTTTTTTTTTTTTTACAATAATAATAATCAGGCATGCAAACAGCCCCGAGGTGAAAAGGGTGACAAAATGCTGTTTTTTTTCGGGTCAGGTGTCACACTATTGCCCTATTTGGATTCAAAACGGCTAGTGGAAGCTGAAAGTTTGCATGTCTGAATAATGCAAAAACAGAAATATTTGTTTGCATTTGCTTTTTTTCTCCCCCATATATTTTCATGATAAAAAAGTGCGTATCGTATCGAAATCGTATTGAAGTTGTGTGCCCAATATCGTATCGTTTCGTGAAATCGGCACACCCCTAGTGTGTGTATATAGATATACGGTATATATATATATATATATATATATATAATTATATATATATATATATATATATAATTATATATATATATATATATATACCGTATATCAAGGTGTGCCCTGGGATTTTTTGGCTATGCCAGGTGTGCCTTGGCACAAAAAAGGTTGATAGACACTGCCCTAGAGGCCGTGCTGCACCCATCCATCATCCTTAAAGCCCTGTGTTCCTGCTAGTGGGCAAAAAAACCAAAAAGGTTCCTCAGTTAAACTCTGCAATTGCGTATATATTCAGTTCACTCTTTAAATGTTGTGTTCTATTCAGACCGTGTGGTGGATGACCTGAACCCGGTGCTGAACTTCACCCGTAAGGAAGTGGAGTCACTGCTGCACTTTGTGGAGGAGGAGCCTAACTTGACCAAAAAGTCTTTGGAACCAAAAGAAGACCTGGAGACGGTCATCAGTCAAGCTTGTCTGCTCTATCCAAACCTCATCACCAAGGTACAGCACACACGCCTAGCTGTTGGTCTGGCTTTAAACTTATAACGAGCACAGATTCAACTTAATGGTTTCTGAGATTCAAAATGTGTGCAACGTATCCCCCAGGCCGTCACTGTAATTAAGTGTGTTTTTGAATACAGGTTTGAAAAGAGGAAATGTCAGCAAGTGATATATTTCACCTTCGTGAAATTTGAACCCAGAACATTTTAGCCTTGTGTTTACAACCCAGCCTTAGGGGAAACCATGGCACAACATGAGTAAGTGGGGCTCCCCTCTTTCCTGCTCCCAAGAACCACTAGCAACAAAGTGTTTTCAGCCTTTTTAAGGGTTTATCAAAACCCTGAAACTTCAGGGTGGGCTAACAGCGAAACAATAAATTAATAAATAATTAAACATGAGCAACCTAGACTTACAGTACCTAATAATAAAATCAAAGGAACCAAAAAACAAATCACTAAACCTAACACCAACAATCAAAAAGCATAATGATCATAACGCAGAGACCTGACATTGTCCCATCTTGAACAAGCATTTGGGCAACAGTGGCAATGAAAAACTCCCCCTTAACTGGAAGAAATGTCAGGCAGACCCAGGCCAAATATTGCTGGGTTTATGTAAATTAACTCATTGAGTGCCATTAACGTGTTTCACGTGTTTTTGAAAAATAAAATAGAAAAAAATAAATAAAATAAAAATAAAAAACATTTGCTTTTCTTTTTTTTTAGAACCCAAGATATCATTATCTGAAGATTTGCAGCTCCATCCACTCCTTGTTTAACTTATAACTTAAAAAGGCTGCATCTCGCTTCCTAAGCACTTTTTTTTTACTTTGAAAAAATAAAAAAATTAAAATCATAATGGCCAGGAACAGATAATAATAATTTGGGCACTCAATGAGTTAAAAAGTAGCTTTATTAGTTTAATTCAATTTCTCGACTACTGCAAGATACTGCTCCACGATGTCAAATGCTTCAGGAGTCGAAGGTCGCCTGGCGGGCCTGTTACCTCCGGAGGGTCCCCCTGGGGGCAGCATTGGAGTATAGCAGCGAGAGCATGAGGTGTGCTCCTCAGACTCCCTCTTACCTGCCTGAGGTGCACTCTAGCCCTGCTACTACTCCTTTACCTCTCTAGAGACCCTCCGGAGGTACCAGGCCCGCCCTCCAGGCGACCTTGACTCCTGAGGGGTTTGACCTTGTGGAGCAGTATCTCGTAGGATTCAAGAAACTGAAATAAACTAATAAAGCTTCTTTAAACGCACCCACCCACCAATAATTATTTTCACACAACAAATGTGTTTGTGACGACGAGCTGGAAAAGTGGTTTTGGACGTAAAACAAATGATTGCAATGGATTCGAAATCATGAAAAACGCCTAGTATGACCCCTCACAAGCTACCAGAATGTAACATTTTCCTTTTTTCCCGGATAAGGTGCGACTATTCCAACATTCAGCAGCTGTCACAGGTTCCCTTCGGGGAGTCGATTTTCAACTTTTTTTTTCTAGACACCTTTACAAACACATTTGTCAAGAAACTTCTCTGTAAGGAATGTGTTCCCAGATTAGCCATGCATCTGATCTTACGACCTCGGGATCGTAACACCTTGTCATCTGGTCATGTTGAATCTACCTAGGCTCCTCTCGGTCCCACTGGGCTCTGTCGTGACAAAGTAATTCATTCATCATTATTCAATTCACAGCCACCTTTCCATCACGAGTCTCTGCTGGTGGACCGGAAGGAGTCCAAGCTGACCAAAGCAGAGAAGAGGGCTGCCAAGAAGAGCTACGAAGACGAGAAGCGTGCCTCCGTGCCCTACTCTCGTCCGTCCTACGCCCACTATTACCCAACCAGTGACCAGACGCTTGGCAATATACCAGCATTTAACCAGCGCAACTGGTGGGTTTCAAAGCTTTCGTGAATAATTTTAACAACTCTAAACCACTCTGTGTGTAGCCCAATTTATTTATTTATGTTAAAGTAATTTTTTCAAGCTTTTCTTGCCTTTATTGATAGTTATAATGTAGTAGAACAACTAGCTGAGGTGAAGCCAAAAGGTGACATGAAGAACTGCAGATTACTGGTCAGAGAGAAATATACAATATAGCGTCATTGTATCATGGCTAGCTGTGTGATTAATCCATATTGAGAAACCGTATGACCTATTTATTTATCACCTAGAACGTTATCTCAGCTACAAACTGTTTTTGGCGATACACATGTAGTAGGTATCAAGTCCACACAGCACTAGTGTTAGCATTAGCTTTATTAACGATAGTATTGTTTAGCTTTAACTTTGGAACCAACCACACAGGGTTGGATGTCGCTATGACAACCAACTACATTGCAGGGATCCTTTCTGCGGTGGAAAGTTGAGGCGAATTCCGTTGCAGTATAAAAGTGACACAAGGCAACACCTTGGCATATGATCCTATTTTGACCATAACTTTTATGTTCCAGGCGTCCCATAGCACGGCCAGATGACAAGCCGGTGGCAAGCGTCCGGCCAATTCAGTCCACCCCGATCCCCATGATGCCTCGTCAGGTGGGGATGGCTGGCTCCAGCTCTGGCGGCAGCTTTCCCGTTAACTATCTACAGAAGGCTGGGGTTTATGTGCAGAGGATTGTCACCACGACTGGTAAACAATACTGTGCTTCTCTTACCGATCAAACTATTTTCAGTCCCAAACAGACACACCGGTGGTCAAAACAGGTGAAAATAGCCGATCTATAAGCTCGCAACGCGTCACATGACGTGATGAGCTTGGAGGTCTGCTCTTTTCTGCGAACGTTTACACGGATACTGGGGTTGAAGTGGTTACGATATTTAAGCTACCAATGCCATCCAAGTATTCGACAAAACGCCATCATTTTGATCATTTAAAGCGGGATCATCATCTGTAAAGCTGCATTGTGCCATACAATACATAGCCCTTACCGTTAAACAATAATAAATAATAATAAACTTAATTTATAAAGCGCTTTTCAAAAACAGTGTTTACAAATTACTTTACAGTGTAGGGGTGTGCCGATATATCGTTCCGCGATATATCGCGATATATGTTTTCGTGACGATATGTATCGTTTTGGGGGGGGAAAAATATCGTTTTGAAAAAATAAAATAATAATCAGGCATGCAAACAGCCCCGAGGTGAAAAGGGTGACAACAATTTGTTTTTTTCCGGGTCAGGTGTCATACTATTGCCCTATTTGGATTCAAAACGGCTATTGTAGCTGAAAAGCTACAAGTTTGCATGTCTGAATAATGCAAAACAGAAATATTTGTTTGCATTTGCTTTTCCCCCCCCCCATATATTTTCATAATAAAAAAGTGCCATATATCGTATTTTATCGATATCGTATCGATGTCGTGAGCCCAATATCGTATCGTTTCATGAAATTAGTGTCGGCACACCCCTTCAGTGCCATGATAAAAACCATCCATGGGGATAAACAACAATTTAAAATTTCATGGATAAAATAAAACCAAAGGGAACTCAAATCTAAGGAAAGGCCTTGGTAAACAAGGGGAATTACCCCTCCCCCTCCACTGCTGCACCATCACATCTATCAAAACGCTTCACCAGCACAAGCAGCTTAGCAGCTACCAGAAGGCTGTTTTTATTATCATGTCAAATAGCCCATTAAGGCCTGAAGCCCATTCTACAAATGTCTTCTAAATCCCAACAGTATTAAAAACTGTTCGCACACTTGTTCATAATTGTCAAGGACCCCCAAAATTATATATATTTTTGTCCGCGGACCCCCATCTCAAAATATCTAGTTCCAGGGACCCCCAGAAGCAAAGATTGGAGTTAAAAATGTTTGAAGATTTGCTCAGATTGTCAAGATTTTTGGCGAGTGCCTCGCCTACGAGCTTGTAGATCTGCTATTTTTGAATAGCCAAAGTGTAAACTAATAGCCTGGCTCCGCCCCCTGAATCGCTTGCCTCGCCTTCAGGGTCTGGTGACGGTGTCGAAGGCGGGGGGGGGATTCTCGGTTGAAAATCTGTGCGGCGAATCGGGATCGGGATAATCCAGTGTGAACCAATCGCCAAAGAGTCCAACCTCGGCCACACCCCCACCTCAGAAAACGTCTGCACTGAGAGGGCTTTCAGACTGAATGATGGAGTGAAACGAGTGTCAGGCTAGAAACTAATGCTTTTTAGCTCAAATCAAAAAATTACAGATGCGTTCCAGGTCTTAACACATTCCATGCCAGAGGTTAATATCATAATGTACTCACCAGTGCCAGCGTTTTATTGTTGTTTTTTTGTTTTTTTCATGTCGCCACAGACCTCGCTAAATAAGTTAAAAGTGCGCGTTCATTTGGTTCTAAACACACAGGGGATCTGTGTGAAACGGCCAGCGAAAACCGTTTCGAAATCCCATCCGCCATCTTGAAGATACAGCGGTGAAAGCTAAACAGTGATCAGCGAGGAGAAAAACAACAACCGAGATAATCGACTTTTAGACAGGATCCCAGACAGGAAGCGGATACGATCGGAAAAAACGGAGCCCGAATAATTCCGTTTCCGGTGGTGCTACCGGAAACGGAAGTGGATAAAAAAATTCAGAAAGTGCACTTTTTGTTCATTTCGAGAAAAGGAAAAAAAACACTGGTTCGCGTAGATCTCCGCGATTGGCAGTCAATGTGTTAATGGGATAAAGAGGTAGGCAGTTTAAATATTTCTGTGAATTACATGTTTCTGTCAATTACATTTCTTTTTGTTTTTGTTTCAATCCACAGACATTGTAATTCCAGGCGCTAACAGCACAACAGATGTACAAGCTCGAATTGGTGCTGGAGAGAGCATTCATGTGATCAAAGGGTCTAAAGGTAACATCAACACCATAGTATGGACTCTGTTTGTTCCTCCCGTCATCAATTTGCCTCCATCATGACTTTCTGTCCTTTCCGACACAGGAACCTACATTAGGACCAATGATGGCAGGATTTTCGCTATCCGTTCTGGAAAGATCACTAGACCACCGATGGGAGATTCTGCTATGTCACGAGGTATACGAGGCTTAATACCACTAACACGAGGGCTTTATGATGATCTGTGACATATTTGTGAATGATAATTCAGGATTCAGGATAATAATATATTATTTTAGATAATCGCAAAATCATCATAATCGTTTCCATGTTGAAAGATTTTCCACACATTTTCAAATATTAAAAAAAGGAGAAATGGCTGATCTACAAGCATACAACGCGTCACGAAGTTAGCTGGTCGCTAACCACGGAGGGTTTCACTTTGCTTCCGTGAAAAAAAAAAATATATATATATCATCGCGACCTCCCGTCAAAAATACATAGTAAAACACAGGAGCCGAGATACAGGATTTTAAAGTAATAAGTTAAAGGTATGGTAAGTGATATTTTTTGGTTAAAACAAAAGGTATTTTGTTAAAAGGTTAAAGCACTATATTCTGATAGTAATCATTGCTATAGAGTGTTTTTTCAGTAACAGATGTCTCCCCGTCTCTCCAGCTCTTTAATAAACAGAAAATACATTTTCCGGTAGGTGTCAAAATCTCAGCCAATCAGGAGAAAGTACCAATTTTTAAGCTTAATTTGCATAGTGTTCCAGTTCTAATTTTGTCTGCTCATTTCTTAGTGTCATCACTTCCAATTTCACTTGTTTAATCTATATCCTTATTGAGTTCTCTGTCCTGGTTGGATAAAATTGGAAATGAAACTGAAACTGAAACGAAAATGCATTTTCTGTTTTATAAAGAGCTGGAGAGACAAGGAGACTCCTAATACTGAACACACACTCTATAGCAATGAGTACTATCAGAATATAGAGCTATTTAACACTTATTTTAACCAACGCAAATCACTTACCCTACCTTTAACCAGGAAGAGAATGGAGCTGAAAATCTTCGGATCACGTTATCGTGGGTTCTGGACCTTTTTCTCCTAAAAAAATATATTTTTTGAAATGACAGAGATCTCCGTCAATGGCAGGGAATGTGTTAAGTTATTTGCTTTATTCATGTTCAATGCCAGACACACAATTCGATAATTAATCGCAATTATTTGAGTGACAATTAATCGTCAACTTAAATTTGTAATAGTAATGTGACTGTATTTTACATGACATGTATTATTACCGCCTCTGGCTCTTACCGTCCCTTTTGCCAGTCACAAGAGATCATCTGAAAGTTTCCTGTGGAATTTAATGTGATGGCATTTTTTCCACTCTCACTTTCTTCAGACTCTCAGGGTTCCCAAATCCGCTCGGTCAGGAACGGCGGCTGCTCATCGCCCGAGGAGGAGCAGCGACAGCACAGCCCAGACGGTGAGCCCCGTCCCTCCACCCCGGACAGCCCCGAGCTTCTCAGAGAGCTCAGCCGCTACACAGAGAACTCCAACGCCGCTGTTGGAAATGAACTGCCGTCTCCATCAGAGATCTCTGCTGCGCTGGCAGGGGACGGAGACGGCTCGCTGCACAGTCGGACCGGAGACCTCGACAGGCACCTCGACGATGACGATACCGATGACGATGATGACGACGACCTCCTCGGTTTAGAAGTGCGCCGCGGCAAACGTAAGAGGAGTACCGCAAGCCGCGGCAAAAAGAAGATGGGAACTAAGCGTGCCTCTGCTGCGTCCCGTTTCCCAGGTCTATCCCATGGCAGTGGGCTCGGCTTTCCACCCGCGGGGCTGAACTCGTCGTCGCTGGGAAACTTAGGAGGAAACATGAGATCCACTGCTTCCACGCATCAGAAGTGGGTGACTCAGAGTCACCCGCTTCTGATGGGTGGAAGCAGTGGAACACCGGGACAGTCACTGGGTGATCTGCAGAACATGTTCCCTTCTGCAGGGACGGACGCTCTGAGCCATTCAGCCACAGGGAATGGATACCTCCCTGCCTGCTCCTCCTCCTCCTCCTCGTCTATGTCTTCTGTTTTCTCCTCCGCCACCTCCATGGCAACTGTCCCCTCAGCGTCCACCTCCTCGTCCCTGGCTTCGGGCTCATTGCCGCCCTATTTGATGAACCCCAACATGGCCGGTCTGCTGTCCTCAGGCTTCCCCCTCAACTACAGTCAGTCCCTGCTGTCTGAGCCCAGAATGTACCCCAGTTCTCTCCTGTCCGGGGCAGGGGCGTTCCCTACGCCCAGCCCCAGCTCTACTGCGTCCAGCTTTCTCTCCCATTTTAACAATCCCACCTCTAGTCTTCTGGGGGCAGCTCTGAGCCAAGCGGACACGCATCTGACTATAGACAATGGCGGCAGTAGCTCCGATGATGACGTCATAGAAGTGACAGGGCAGTAGCCAGCCAGAGACAACAGAGTTCCACAGAGTTTCCATTACGCATGGTAAACCCTCCATTAGAAATGGGAACCCCCCTCCATTAGGAATGGGAATTCCTGCGCGTTTACGTAACACCAATATGTGAAAATTGGAGGACACTTAAATTAGAGGCTGAGCTAAAGTTGATCCATTTAACTCCAACAGGGTTCCGGTTCCTAAATATGGAAATAATTGAGTTTGTTAATACACATCAGAAAAGTCATACCTTTTTAAAAAAATATATAATTTTTTGTTTTTTTCATTTGGGCAAATGTTAATTGCCAAGCTTTCGATGATTTATGAAAATCCCAAATTGTACTTGTATTTAATTGAACTCCTATGTTTTTAGCATTCCCTTTTACCTGCCTTTTTTCTGATCATTTCTTAGAACTATTTGTTATTTTTCCTAATTTTGTTATATTGAAAGTGTACAAGCACATTTTACTACGTAGCAGTAGAACAGTAAGTGCTGTCAAATGAGAAGAGGGAATACAATGCTGAGGAAAAACAAAAACGAATAAAAATACAATGTTAGTATCTGTATATCCCAGTGATGGATATACAGATACGGTAGAAACAAATAGGCTCATACACCTAGAGAAATTGTCGGTTACAACCTTCATGGCATATTTTTTATAGTCTTGTAATTTAAACAGTTTACTGTTTGTCATTCGGCTAAATGGTGGAAATTCACTGAAATTCCCATTCCTAATGATCTCAAATCCAGACATCCATGTTAAATAGATGGACTCGTGAATAACTCTTAAAGGTCCATAACACCATCCATACATGTCTATTCATAGCTTTGGCCATATATAAACATAGACCATTTCCCCGTTAATGACTTTCACATTTGTTAACATTTTCTCAAAAGTCGTTAAAACCTTACCGAACTTACCTGTATAATTGAATGTTGGCTTAACACTTAGCCAACACTTTTCTCCTGGGACTATTTTTGGGTAGACTTGTTAAATCAAGCCGCGGTTTAAATGCATTCAAGCGCAACAATACCGTAACTTTGACAACAAATAAAGCTGCAATAAAGTCAAATTTTGGATCACTAAAAGTTTCCAGTTTCAACTCTGCAAGTTGATTTTCATATCACACTAAAATGTATGGAATCCAATGACTTACTTTAAAAACAAATACAAAGTATCCTTGGGAAGATCTTCAGCAGTAATCAAGTATACCAGTAGTTGTAGTCAATGGGCTAAAGATGCCAGACCACTAGTATGATCCTTTAATAAGTCAGATTCGTCCCTAGCAACAGACACCATAGGATCAGATTTTTGATGACATTTAGTTGAATCTTTCATGGTGCTTTCCAAGCACAGCCTCTTCCATTATATTTCTAAGCAAGACTTGGACAAGACTTCTGAGCTCGGAACAATTGTATCAAAAATATTGGTCATTAATACTGTATATCTGTGTGAAATGAATTGAGACATGCTCACAACTCACTGTTAAAAATGGTAGCTCCACTGATCTGATTTGAAATTGTGTCACTTCCCCCTTCTGGTAGAGAAGACTGGAAAAAATGTTGGTGGTAATTGAAGATGTCAATAGAAAGCAGCTTATGAAATCATGGTTAGAGGACATGACATGACAATGCATTGAGAAGAAACCCTTTGAGACTAACTAGATTGTTTGCTTTCAGAGAGGTTATTGTGGTGTCTAGTTATTTGGTTGACATTGTAGCATCCCCAGGTTGGAAAAAGGACACCAATGATCTGGATCTTTTTTTTTTATATTATATACTGTACCTGAAAATGATGATATTTTGTAAATAGTGGTCATTATTGTTGTTTATATTGCAAGTCCAGACTGCAGTGTGCAGAATTTGGTTCAAGGGAAGAAGTGGTTTTGGGATGATTGTTAATTATTATTACAAACATGATAACCATGAATTATTTTACCTTCTTATCAGAGTCCTTAACTAAAATGAATGTAATTTCATGTTAGCCTTTTATAACACAGGGGCTTACACATGGATCTGGACTATGCTCTTTCATTTTTAGCCTTAAATGACTCTAAGGGGGTCTTGAGACCTGGGGCCCTATTTTGCGCGTCTTTAAGTACCAGGTCGTATGACTTAACTTAAGCCCTGGAGGCGTGGCCAATGCTGTTTGGCCACTCAAAATAGAGAAACAAACGGCATTAAGTTAAGTCATAAGACCTGATACCTAAGACGCGCAAAATAGGGCCCATGGTATTTATGACGGTACACGTTTTCATACGCTGGAAGAAAGTTCTGATTATTGAGAAAGTTGGTGTTACACTCAAAGCGCAAGTTTATAGTCGAGTCAGCATTGTGACTTAAAGGCACCAAAGTGGCTACAACAATGATTTGGTGTTGATAGTTCATTATATTTGTCGCCTTTTTTCTTTTTGTTACTGAAGTTGCCCACTATCTATGGATAGCTTGCTTCTCAGTCTACCTACTTGCATTGACTGTTACATTTGACTTGTCATTTTAAAAACACTTTCACTAACTTGTTGAGGATAAATATTGCCCAAACTGTGGAAGCTGTCATATTGTGCAGCTTATCATCTCCGTACATCTGAAGCGTACCATATGTAGCCAGTCTAGCCACTAATCACAAATCCACAACCATGAATATTCAACCACAAAGAACTGTGGCAGAAGGTTTTTTGATGGCCTTACAATTTGATAGGTGTGAGGTAGCTTTTCATAAAATTGTCTCTAAAAAGCAGTTAAACCGAAGTAGCAAGTGTAGTTACACCGTACTTAGGAATTTTATGTATTTTTGGTCTCTGGCCTGTAGTAGCCTAGTGTACCGACAGTCCGACACCTCAAGGTAATTAGGGTTGAGAGAGGTCCATTTCCACCATTGATATACAGGCTAGAAGCAGTGTTTGTCAACACTATGAGAACACTGGATAATGTAACATTACATCATTCACTATGGAATTTAAATGTGGCATACATATAATTTTTTGCAGGGCCGTTTTGTGCCTCAAATCCCCCAGACACGACACTGTACACATTTGCTGCTGGCTCGTTATCTATTGGTCTGTATGTCATGTTTTTCTCATTAACATCGTGTGCTCAAGCCTGTCTTGAGCATTGCCTGATTAGTTTGTCTTGTCTAAGATACAGAGCTGGCACTTTGACTAAAGATCATATATCTGCTCAACATGTAAATCATTCTGGCCCCATGCCTTTGTTCTCAAAGTCTTCTCAAATCAGTTGGAAACACCTCATCTGAATCTACAGTATATGACAGATTGTGAAATATTATAGCTATCCGTGTATAAACAAGCCCTGTCTGTCATATCAAATTATTTTAATGTGCATATTTTTTTATGTTTCATGAGACTATTTCAATTTTTTAAATGTTTTTATAACTTCTGATTGGTGTTGGCTCACCTCTGGCAATTTGTTCCTTATTTCAATGTGTTTACCAAATTTATTTATTTATGATGGAAAAAATATATTCTATCACCTTTTTGTAATTACATTTTTTTAACCCTTTTGTTCACTTTGATCCATAGACGGCTGATCCAGTAAGAACTGTCATTTCGTATACGCAGCCTAGAGTGGAGCAGAATATGACTGTGTTATCAATGTTATTTTAACAATAAAACACTCTTCTATTGCAGTGTGCATAGTAGGTACATTTTTTAATTGAAGCATTGTGCATTATATATTTTGGGATTCAGTCTAGAAATAATTAAACAATCAGAATTCATATATCAGATACATGAATCTTATTTACAAACAACATAACTGTGGAAAATAAAAAAAAATCAAAGTCAGTCATAGTTCCGTAATAGAATGTAAACAAATATATTTTGGTCATCATTACATATACTAAAAACAATATCAATATGTTTGTATAACACAATTAACACAGTGTTATGGACTTTGTCAGGACTGCAAGCGTTTTCTAAGCATGTAAGCATTTGTCACTTGACTCATTATAGCTAGGGCAGCAAAAGCCGGGCAGAGTGCTGCCAGGTACCACGCGTATGTCCCTACGGATGCAGTGAACCAGGCGGAACAGATGCCCAGGAAAACACTCACACTACCAAGGAGATGCGTGATGAGACCAGATGCTGCGTGGTAGCGCTTCAACTTGGCCAGGGACCATCCCTTGGCTAAAGAGTGATAGATCAGGGGCAGAGCCGCCAGCGACTGCACCCCGACAACACAGACTGTCACCAGGCCGAGGAGGCCGTGCCATGAGGTGAAGTGGGCTTTTCCATTGAGGTGCTTGTTGTAGCTGATGGCTGTCAGGCCCAGGGCGGCGCAACAAGCGCAGAGACACTGCAGGATCCAGTGGAGGCGGCCCTTGGTTTTATGTGGAAGTTTCCTGATAGGGGAGCCGTGGCGAGAGAAGACGAGGATGGCTTCAGTCATGAAGAAGACGAACTGTTAGAGAAAGTATAAGTTAGCAGGATACGGGATAGGTGGGCACTAGGGACATCTGGGCTCCAAGATGTAATATTTGAAAGTAATGTAAAGTACACATGATGTGATACATCATTATTAGACTTAATTTTATCCTTAAACTTCTTGTTAATGCCCCAAAATGACTGGATATACAGGGTTTGTAGCAATTGTAGAAATATTAGACCTTAATTGTCGAATGTTTAAGCATGTTCTAATCATGTATACTTTATAGAACATTTTTCAAATATTTTATGTTTTAACATTTTGGACAAAATAGCCAATTTTACATCGAGATGTCCCTAGTGTCCACCTATCCTGTTACCAGTTAGCATACTAAATAATGTGATGAAACTCTTTCAAAGTCATGTTCCAGGTTGATAACACACTGATAACATCAACTTACTGCCAGTGTCATGAGGAAAGGATGCCAAGAAAACCAACCTAAGAAAAAATGTAATAACTAGATTTATTAAACAAATACAAATAATGAATGGGCAAAAAGCCACAGTGAGATATGGATATGTACCAGTGGTGGAAAAAGTACTCAAATTCTTTACTTAAGTAAAAGTACCAATACTGCAATATAAAAATACTCTGTTACAAGTAAAAGTCTAGAATTCAAAATTTACTTGAGTAAAAGTACAAAAGTATTGGCATCAAAATGTACTTAAAGTACCAAAAGTAAAAGTACTAAATATTTGAAAATAGCCGATCTACAAGCTCACAACGCGACGCGTTGTGAGCTTGTAGATCTGCTATTTTCAAATAGCCTAGGTATAAAATAGGGCTAAAGTGGTTAATGTATGTTTCATTATATCATAGTTTATATCTGCAAAGTAACTAGTAACTAATATTTTCAAATAAATGTAGTAGAGTAAAAAGTACAATATTTGCCTGGAGTAGAAGTAAAAGTACTGAAAATTAGAAATACTCAAGTAAAGTACAAATACCTCAAAATTGTACTTAAGTACAGTACTTAAGTACATGTACTTAGTTACTTTCCACCACTGGGAAGAAGAAGAAAAGAGCCACTCACTTGACCCTGGTCGTGACAGAGCCGCTATGAACCCGGTAAAGACAACACACATAAAGTGGGTCAGAACCACGCAGGCAGTTCTGGCGACACTGTAGCTGATCCGAGGCGGCTCGGTTGGTTCCGATGCTTTGATCTGATTCTGGGCCATTTCGCTCTGTTGGCCCGAAATCAGTGAATCAATCAATGACCAGGCGCTGGTTCTGGTTCGATACCATTACATTACATTACCTCAGGAGAACTTTCATTTACGGTTTGAGTTCCATCATGCCTCCGAATGCTAGAAATCATTCCCCAAATGTGGGCATTATAAGGGATATTTATGGTGCCAAAGTTCTGTCAGTCTTTAACAGAGACCGTCATTTGTGTGGTAACATCATTCATGGTCATATATACATAATACACATATATTTATATAAGTAAAAAAATTTCATCTGCTCGAGCTGTTGGTCTTCTGACGTGAACGCTTCCTTGTTTTCAACCAAGTGCATGCTGGGAAAGGTAGTTACTAGTAGTGTGTAAACTGGTGTAGTAGTCCAGTGGTTCTCAACCTGTGGGTCGGGACCCCCAGGGGGGTCCTCACATGATTTATTTTTGTTTTTTTTGGGGGGGGGGGGGTCCAGATGACAATTGAAGGCCTTTTAAGACCTTTTTAATTCCTAAAGAAATAAAAAAGTAATCAACTAACTACATACTATAACAACTGGTCAAACATTTGGCCAAATTGTGAAATAATATAAGAAAGACGCAAAAATCGTGAAAATCTTCACAATATTTATCTGTGGAACCGAGTCAGCTCCTACAATTCTAAGTGGTCTTTTTTTATCATAAAATGTTTGAAAACATTTTGTAGAGTGATATAGCCTACATTTATAATGCAACTATAATTAGTTTGAATAAACATCCAGTATATATAGGCCTAAACATAGTCTTTTAATTATTTTATAATATATAGGCTACTGTGTGTGTGTGTGTGTGTGTGTGTGTGTGTGTGTGTGTGTGTGTGTGTGTGTGTGTGTGTGTGTGTGTGTGTGTGCGCGTGCGTGCGTAAGTACAGTATACTATAATAGTATAATATATTAACCCATAAGTGACTATGGGAATTATGCTGTGTAGCTACTGTTTCAATATTTGTATTAAATAAGTGGAAAAAAAACATGACATCACATCAGTGATGTCATGTACAATAAAAAAAAGAAAGACAGTATACAATACAATAAAATAAAATAAAAGAGACACACACACACAATACTAATTATTAAAGAATACCTGACTACCCACATGTATACCCCGGGGATACACAAACACCAGAATTGTGAGTTTAAATGAGGGGGCCGAGGCCCAGCCTCCCAGGACAGCTGTATTTCTTTAGGAACACTAACACAGTGCCAACACCAAACCAGCTCACAAAAAGAGGAGAAGAGAGACAGGATGCTTACTGCCATTACTCCCCATTGAAAAACACACAATGAATAAAGGGATGGCACAATAATAAAACACATTAATAAAACAACAATAACCAAAAACTGGGGTGTGCCATGAGGCATATGCTGGGAAGCCCCTCCTCTGTCCAATGCACACCCCAGATGCTACAATTTGAGGTGTTTTTTTTACTTTACTGGAGTATTTCCAATTTAGTACTTTTACTTCTACTCCACTACATCTCAGAGGCAAATATAGTATTTTTCTCCACTACCATTATATGAAAACTTTAGTAGTTACTTTGTAGATTTGTATTATTATTACAAAACATACATTAACCACTTCAGCCCTACTGTATATACATTTAGACCATTTGAAAATAGCCGATCTACAAGGTTGTAGATCTGCTATTTTCAAAAGATTTTTTTTATACATTTGGGACATTCTGCATAATGAGTATACATTCTACTTTCAGTACTTTTAAGTACATTTTGATACCAATACTTTTACTCAAGTAAATTTGTAATTCTGGACATTTACTTGCAACAGAGTATTTTTACATTGCAGTATTGATACTTTTACTTTAGTACTTTAGTACTTTTCCCACAATGCAATATACTTTAACATTGCAATGTCTTAGAGACCAATATACCACTCATTCCAATCCAACTTCTCAATGGACACTCATTGTTCATCCATTCCCTGGTTATTGTGCTCCAATTCTTCCTAAGTGTGTGACTCAGCCGGTTGGACGAGTCAAGGCATCTAGATAGACATGAGTCACAAAACACATGGATGCATTCTCACATTTAGCTTGTTTTCAGTGTTATCTCTGTGAGCTGCTAATAATAACTGCTATAGCTACAGTATAGTGTTTGACCGCAGGGAAAAATATAAATAAACTAATGTAATAGCCCATAGAACAAGGAGGCTTGGCTACGCTTTGGACACCATGTTTGAACCTCAAGGCTTTCCCCCAGGCCTGATTTCTAAATAAACCTATTCATTAATTAGGCTATTAAAAGACTATGGTTCCAAAAATAGGCCTACTTAACAACTAAACAAGTTTTTGTTTGTTTGACACAATTGCATTTTAGACCATAGGCCTATCCACAAGTTTCCTAGGGCATCGTGGGCATCACTTCCTGTCGATTTGATCAGGTATCAGGGGTCAAATTGACCATGCCCTAGGAAACTTGTGGATAGGATTTGTTTTATATCATTATGATTTGTCACATCAGACACTATGAGCGTGCACCAAACAGCTTGTTTTAAAGCGATGCAGGCTTTTCAAGTAACTTAAAGATTTATACAGGCTAAATGTATGTTCTTCAACTAAATCTGAGCTACACACTTTGAAGGCAAATTACTATGGGGGAGGGGGGTCTTTGTGTGATAGGAACTTTTTTCCTTTTCTTTTTTTTACATGAATCACTTGAACCCTAGCAGACCAAGTACAGAGCCAAAGGTCAAGTTTACCAAGTATGGAGGGTTTATGGTTTAAATAAATATCTTCAAATACATTAACATCCAACATGGAAAATATAATCTGTAAACAAACAAACTAAAAATATGAATTTACACATCCCTGATGATAATAGCCTATACTGTCAAACAAATATATGAAGCTATCTATGGAATCTATTAAAAAGTTTAATCTGCAACACAATTTTACACAAAATAGGCTATGTGGTGGTCCCTGCTTCATCTCTCTCTCAGCTAAGGGGTCCTTCCTTGGCCTGGAAAACGTTGAAGACCCTGACCCATATATGTGCCATATAGGCTATTTCTGTAGATTCACCTGCAGTCTGTCTGCTCCACAGTTATGTATAAATACCAAGCCACCCTGGATCAGTGGTGGAAAAAGTACTCACATGTTTTACTTAAGTAAAAGTATCAATACTGCAATGTAGCCTACTGCCCTACTCTGTTAAAGTAGTAGTCCCGTATTCAAAATGTACTTGAGTAAAAGTACAAAAGTATCAGCATCAAAATATACTTAAAGTACCAAAAGTATATGTACTCAATAGGCTACTGTCCCAAGTTTTCAAATGTCTAAAATATAAAATCTTCTGAAAATAGCAGATACACAGCTCACAACGCATCTTGCTTTGAAGTGGTTAATGTATGTTTTGTAATAATAACCTAAATCTACAAAGTAAGTAGTAACTAAAGTTTTCATATAATTGTAGTGGAGTAAAAGTAGCCTACGAAGTTTTCATCTGAGATGTAGCCTAGAGTAAAAGTAAAAGTATTGAAAATTGGAAAAACTAGTAAAAAATAATAAACCTAAAAATGTTAAGTACAGTTGGCTACTTGAGTAAATATACTTAGTTACTTTCCACCGCTGATAAATAGGCTACCCTCAGGATTAAACAGCAGCCTAATCCGGTGAGTGACATGTAGGCTAGTGTGCATGCGCGAGTAGCCATGGTTCACATGAAGCGTCATGGTGCCGAGTCCCCCTGGTTTATAGCGGTGTTCGATTTTTGTTACATTGCCAACTCTCACGTTCAGATTTCAAATATAAAGTGCTTACCCCTGAGCCACGGATGTTACAAGGCGATCCGGACCACGATAAGTACCTGTATCTCCCTTATTGTTCAATAAAAAGCATTTTAATCCGATCGCCGGCCATTTTTTTCAAATTGTCTCCGATACTTTCAACCATGCGACACAAATGGTTGGGAGGTGTATTGCACTCTGATACATTACCAAAAAAAGGCCGGCGATGGGATTAAAATGCTTTTTATTGAACAATACGGGAGATACGGGTACTTATCGTGGTCCGGATCGCCTTGTAACATCCGTGGCTCAGGGTAAGCACTTTATATTTGAAATCTGAATGTTTATGTACATGTGAGAGTTGGCAATGTAAAAAAATCGAACACCGCTATAAACCAGGGGGACTCGGCACCATGACTGTCATGGTATGACAGTCATGTTTCAGGGCTAATGCGCGAGTGGAGGAGCGTGCACCGACCACTGGGACACTGTGCAACGAAGCAATGTGTTATCTAACCATAACTAAGTGATCCATAACTAAGTGATCCACTGCTCTACATTCAGAAACGCTTCTCTGTGTGGCTGCATCCTGCATGGTGAATATAACTGAGGTAAGGATGTTACACATTTTATGTCAGGAGAGCAGAATACATTTATCATCATCAGGCTGTTCCCGTTTTGGATCAACCTACAGCTACAGGATTAGGACATTTGACGGACCTGCTGGTTGTTTTTTGAGTTGGTGTGGTGATGCATGAATAATGTTGTAATAAATGAAAGATAATGCAGCTTAATATTTTGACAGTAGCCTTTACACACACTAAACTTTAACACTACATAAGTGATAGAATAAATAGACAGGGTCTTTGGTGAGCCTATAGCTGTTACAATGTGCCCTTGTTGTTGCCCTGCTGTGTGAATGAGGTGCTGGTGACCCAGTTGGCAGATTGAGCAGTTTGTTCATATTCAAGTCACAATGCAACCCAGGAGAACATGTTAAACAAAGTTACAACAAAGTAGCCTACCACGTGTATGTTGATTTAATTTTAACAACAAAAAAAAGCTTATTTTGTCTTGATCTTAGAATTAGATACAGTTTTAAATGCGTTTAGTTAGACACAAAACACCTAAACAGGTTGCAACTTGCATGCAGCCATGCACCCCCTCCTCCCACTGCTTCTCCCTTTTGTGTTTGCCTATCATAGCATCATGCATGTACCGTTAGTAGGATCTATATTTGTTTTATATAATTTTTATAATGACTTACATTTTAATTGAATGTCATGTAATACGGCACCGTTTGCACTCAAACAATGTAAAGGAAATTATCCAGTAGCCTGCTATACTGGCAGTCTGGCAGTGGAGGAAGAAGATTTTTGAAATACCACAGTGTAGAAATACTTTAAAATTTGATTTGAGTAAAAGTATTAGGATGCAAATATAGTAAAGGACCAAAAGTAAAAGTAGGCTAAACCGACTCATTGCACAGAATG
Source organism: Gymnoscopelus braueri (assembly GCF_963280865.1). Lineage (NCBI taxonomy): Eukaryota > Metazoa > Chordata > Actinopteri > Myctophiformes > Myctophidae > Gymnoscopelus > Gymnoscopelus braueri. The sequence goes on from NC_137612.1 coordinate 2,334,149, forward strand.
GTTAATTTCAGAACAATATTACTGATGCATTAATGTGTAGCCTATATGTTGCAGCTGTCAAAGGAGGGGCTTATTTTAATTATACCAATCAATATGCAGTGGAGTAAAAAGAATAACATGTGACTTCAAAATGTAGTGGAGTAGAAGTATATAAGAAAAAGTAAACTAGTACAACCTCAAAATTGTACTAGAGTAGAGTGCTTGAACTCCTCTTTCCAGAATGATGCTGCTGTTTTACAGCAACACATAAAGCAATATGAATATGAGTTCCCCCAGTTTGTACAGGATTATAACTGCCATTTTGCCCTACATTTCAATATAATCTCATGAATCCATTCTATAATAAAGGTTTATCTCTCTTTTGTGTGTGTGTGTGTGTGTGTGTGTGTGTGTGTGTGTGTGTGTGTGTGTGTGTGTGTGTGTGTGTGGGTTGGTGGATTGAAATGAAACCCTGGTGTTCCTATTTAGGGGAAACTGGCAATGTTTTACAAATGTGTTGAAATATAGTAGGCTACATAGCAGGGGTTCTCAATCTTTTTTATACCAGGAGGACCTCATTTTATGGGGGAAATATTTTGATATGTAGTGCAATTTTAAAGTTTAAATTAAGCACATTTAAAAAATAAAGCATAGAAAACACATTTACAATGCTGTGATTCCTGCTGATTTTGTGTCTTGTCAATGTAGTTTAAAACCTACGGAAGTGTTTCTGTACACGTTTGTAAATGGAAGCACGAAGAAAATGCTGGTAGCCTATAACCATGGCCAGAATCTGAATTAAAACATGAAGAAAATGCCTTCTTAATGGGAAGGATACATTTTTATTTTTTCAGTTGTCAATGTATGACCCCACTTCAGGTCCTGACCCATCGTAGCTCTGGAATATTGTATAATATTATGTACAGCAAGTGTTGTTGTTGTTGTTACTAACTTTCACTATATGTTGTGGAAACAATTGCAGGTCCAAGGACTCCCTGGCCACCTGTGAATCCACAACAAATCCACCTCAAAATGGAATGAATCAAGAAATAAAGGATCATCATCATCTGACGTTTTTCAGGTCCTCATGAAGGTTGTTGAGATGACATTTCCAGAGGTTCCCTATAAACTCATAAGTCTGGACATGTTCCCTATAAACTCTTAAGTCTGGACATGTTCCCTATAAACTCTGATGTCTGGACATGTTCCCTATAAACTCTTGATAACTCTGGATGGCGAGCGTTCACGTGACATGTGACTCTCCGTGCCAGGGACAAGATGTCTAAAGGTGAACTGATTGAGCTGAAGGACCTCAGTCAAAGGGAGGATCATATTGAGCTAGCGACCCCTTCGATCCGGGCAGCCCCTCCACCATTAACCCTGAGGCAACCCAGCCAGTCCCTGGTTGTCCATATGGTTGGAGATACTGTAACTATTGAGGGACCGTTGCGTTGGCCAGGAGAGGCGGCCGAGGGCCATGACTTCCAGCCTTGCAGTTACACCCATCTCACCTGGTGTGACCTGTGTGGAGACTTCATCTGGGGTCTTTACAAACAGAGCCTACGCTGTGCCAGTGAGTAAAAAAAGGCAGTTAATTATACAGATAGGATAAAACTGATTTGTATTGTCTTGAGTAATTACGATTCTGCAAAGGAGCTTAAAGATGCAGTAGCCATGGTTAACTTTAATAGTTCTGTCTTCCAAATAATTAGCCTCATAGATTTCATACGGAACTACGTGCACAAATTATGATTACCCTTAACAGGCTCAAAATACTCAACCCAAGTATATGGCTGCTTCCTGTATGGACAGGTCCAATACATTTTCATTCTCAAATAGATTAACCTATTCATGATATTTTCATCATTTCCAAAGTTCCAGGATTGTTAAAAAAAACAAAAAGCAGAAATGAATGTGTTATTTTTTCAAACAGGCAAAGCATTATCTCAGAGCTTGACCCTATCAGCAGGAAGCTCTGGGGAGCTTCATGGGAATGTTTTTGTTTAAGGGAGGAGTTGTGCTTTATCAGTCAACATATAGAGTGGAGAATGACAGGACATGATATGAGCAAAAGCCATGGCATAACAAACGCTATGAGCCTCCTGAGCCATCAAGATGGCCTAAAAAGCTTGCTAAAGCAAATAGAAAGGCAAGTAGTTTATAATCAACTTCAAAGTCTCATACAGAGTATATAATACACTCAATGAACACATTTTTATTCACTTATTCTTTCATAACAAGCTGCAGCATAACCAATGGCCAACTTTGTTCGGTTAGGGTAGGTCTGTCAATAAGAGCAAAATGAGGTCATTAAGAACTTCGGCAGTGCATTTCTGAACTGTGTTCAGTAGTTCTTGCATCTTCAATATTTGCACTCAATGCACTCGTGATTTATGCTTGTTTTATTTCCGCCATCTGTCAGCAACATACCATGGACTGTTAACGATGGCTGTGGATAATCCCTCTCTCTGCGACTATAAATGTAATGTATGTTGCTTCGCTTATGTATGTATGTATGTATGTATTGAGCCTCCGTACCTGCCATCTGTATTGTCCCTCTTTGCTCTTCTGCATAGCCTTGACCGGCACGACAGTCAGAAAATAAATAGTCTACCGTAGCCCTTATCTCGTCTGTGTCATTACAACAAACACAGCCAGATGGCAATTCATTAATGGAGAGAGGCAGAACATACTGTGTCTGTCGCCATAAATGATATGAAAGCACGTCAGAGTCTCGGAGATTGACAACAAACAAACACCGGAGATCCATGCAGAATATTGAGTGGGCAGGGTGTAGCATTCAGAACTCAGCCGAGTTCTGAGGCAGTATAAAACACTGTAGTCCTCGTCGAACTCTTTTCGGTTCAGCAAGCCCTTCCGAAGCCGGCAAAAGCCTTATGAGTCCTGCACCAAATATATTTGTTGGCCTATCAGCAGATACAGTACTGCAAACTAATTTCTGAGCCTCAGACACTCAGAGCCAACTAGAAAGGTGATGCAAATCTGCTATGTACATTTCCAGTAATGATAAATTCTCCCTCTCTCTCTCTCTCTCTCTCTCTCTCTCTCTCTCTCTCTCTCTCTCTCTCTCTCTCTCTCCCCCCTCTCAGATTGCAGCTACACCTGTCATTACCGCTGCCGCCCATTCATCCAGTTACACTGCAGCCCAGAAATCAGCACATCAACAGGCCAAGAGACAGATGTATCTGTAGACACCCTAGAAACGGATACAAATGTGGTAAGAAACACTTTAAGCAAATGTAGTTATAATTCTTGGGGATTTACATGACATTACATTCTGTGGATTTTCAGTCAGACACGCAGCATACAGTGAGCTCAGCTGACGACGCCACACCACTCACAGTTCAGCAACATTAGCACACAAAGCTCCTGTGAGCCTGTTGGCACATCATTGGTGATGTGTAGGCATTGCTCAAAATATATGCAAATCACTGTATCCCAATGTAAAGGATGAATGAAAGCAATTCGGCCACCATACAGTAAGACTGAAGAAGATTTTCGATTCAAAGCCTTTTCCGTTGCACAGAGAAGTCAATCCATATGGCGTTATTATTAGACTGTCTTGTTTATTTTACAAAAACCTGTGGGAGTGTGCAGTACATTGACAAAGAATACAATCCCCCGCCTGCTTCCCACTCATGCCATGATCACAGACAATTGTGTTCGTTGGAGTGCCAAGCAGGGCCGGATACAGAAATTATATCCGTTTTTTTTGGGGGGGGGCCCAAAACCATTTGGGGGGTTTTCGGGGGCCCCAAACCCCCCAAATGCGTAGGAAAATATGCATAGGAAAATATGCATTTTGGCACAGTTAGACCTATAAAAAAATGTGTTGCCTTTTGTCTGACCTCTACCCTGAAACCTGCCTGGCTTGGTTGAACCTGCCAGGGGTATGACCCCTGGCAGTATAGACCCCAGGGTCTATAAAATAAAAAAAATAAAAAGAATTATATATATATATTTTTTTACCCCAATTTTGATTGGGTGGGCAGGATGCACGTTTGGGTGGGCACTGCCCACCCCTGCCCCCCCCCTAGAACCGGCCCTGGTGCCAAGCCAAGGCAGAAACAGCATGGAGGAATTCATGCAATAAACTCATTATAATTGGATTTTTATTGAACTGTTCAATGTTTGTACTTGTACGTTTACATTAATGCTTGTCATCCATTCCATAAGTGTAATATTTATCTGTATATGTGTAGGAGTGCCTGAAAGAAATGACCGTAAATATGAAACATTATTCTATTTATATAAGGTGCATTGCTGGCACTCCTATGCTCATTAAATATCCAAAGTGTTTCCTTACACAAGAATGATTATGATCTTAAAACTAATGCCCTATTAAAACGTATTTATGCCCAATAATTTCTATGTGTAAACACCATGTGTGTAAGTTGTGTTCTTCATTTTACATGTGTTCTTCATCAACGCTGCCTGTAAGCTTTTAAGACAAGCTCTCCCATGACATCCTGTGGCCTATCTTCTACATTGTATTTATCTGTTCTCCATTTCAGGACGACCAATTCGGATGGGATAAGCGACAGTTGACTGTTGGCAAAATTCAGCAGAAGGTCAAAGAATATAATGTTCAGATTAGCAGCAACCACTACATGGTGATCGTAAGTGATATATTTGTAATTGTATTTGTACATTTGGGTTTGCACAAACAATAATAATAATAATGATTATTAGTATTTTGTCTTTTGCATTTAAAATTTATATTGTTATTTGTTACTTGTGTATATCACTGTGATTAACTCACAATGTTGTCATTTATATATCCACTCACCTCGCAGAATAAGGATGGGTCATACACTGGATTCGTCAAGGTCCATTTCCAGTTGACTCGACCTATCTCTCTCCCACCTCCCAAGATGTCGTTGACACAGGAAGGGGGTCAGCAGGAGGGCAGGCTAGAACGGCGGACATCATTTTACCTCCCTAAAGACACTGCCAAACACCTGCATATAAGCTCCCGCACACAGGCACGGGAAGTCATAGAAGCACTGCTCAACAAGTTTACCGTGGTGGACAACCCTGCAAAGTTTTCACTGTTTGAACGCATTGAGAGACAAAATCAAGGTAATGCCATGTTCAAATTTGATGATCTCCTTCTCAAATTATTTTCTATTGATAAAAAAACAAGATCTGACATAAAATGTCATTACAGGTTCCCGCATTATTATTATGAATATTATTATTATTTTATGTTTCCCTATAGAAAATGAGGACTAGTTGCAGCATCTATTTATTGACAAGTTTGGCAACACGTAAAAACAAAAACAAAACCTTTCCCCAACCCAACCCTTCAGCGGCTTGCACCCCACAACAAAGGGAACACTATCCAAACTAGGAAGGTTCACTTCTCGGTGCGCAGATCTCTGGCTGGTCAGGTTGCGTTAGTCGGATGTGTTAGTTGTGGAGTGCAGCCGTCAGAACATGAAGAAGCTGGTGCACAGCACACAGTGCAACTTTGTGCTTTTGTGGCTATAGAGGCCCTATAACATGCGATATAAATTTGGGGATGATTGGTTGCGTTGAAGATATACGTATGCCATTTTTGTAAGAAGTAGGCCTCGCCCACAATTCTTTGATTACAGGTAAACAATATGGAGTATGAAACCTTGTTTGACACACAAGAGCATTAGTAGCAAATTTGGTGAAGAAAAAAAAATCCTGTGTCTGCAACAAACATTGATCTGTAGCATTTGTGGTGCCACCTATGAGGGAAGTGACATTGCTTTTGGCTGTGTGTTGCGAGGCCCCTCAATGTGTGGTTTAAATTTGGGGTACATCGGATCAGATCATGATTTGTGGCATTTTTTATTAAATGGGCCCCTAGCTCCTACAAGTTTTGGAAGCCAGTGGTAGCCATTAGCCAATCGGAGCAGTGCCTGAGATTAGCTGCTCACAGACAGTCGGACGGACGGACGGACGGACGGACGGACGGACACGGGTGAAAACGTAAACTCTGCCTCCCTGCCATTCTGGTCTGACCGAAATAATAATCTCCGGCCTCCCGGCCTATCTGGAGATAACAGGCCGGGTTATTCTCTGAGCCGCTAATTAAATGGCGGATTTTCTCTAAGTTCGGAGAGTACAAAAGATCCTCTGAACTTCATGAACTGCTCCAACTGGAATATTATACAGTTGTAGGAGTATTTCAAGTACAGTATGAAGACTACAGTATTGATTCATTAGATTGTATCTATTTACCAAACACTGTTCTCTCTTAGGCCTGATTTGATGATGATAATGAGTGCACCGAAAATAGCAGATCTACAAGCCCACAAGTTGTATACAGCTATTTTCAGTGCGTTTTCAGCGTGCGAATAAGTATAACTCTGGCTTTATTTTCTGTGTTTTCCCAAGTGAACCTGCGTAAACTGTCGGATGATGAATGTCCCCTCCACCTGCGTCTTTGTGCCGGTCCCAGTGAAACGGTCCTTAGTCTGGTTCTGAAAGAGAACGAAACAGGGGAAGTAAATGTGAGTTTTCCTCTTCATCTTCAAGAAGTTAAAAGGATCCCTGGCTGTCTTAATACATTATAATTGTCCTCTATAACTAAAATTTAAAATTTAAAAACTCCTTAAATATTTTATTCATTTTAGAAATAGTTCATCTTTCACTCAATAGGGACAATGCCTGCTGCAAGTTGATGATGTCTAAGGTTAATATGAGCATCAAATCCATATTTTAAATATGTTTTTTTTTGCACATGCATTCCATAAATTCCATAGGGCAAGACCAACACATGGGCAAATGACATCATCAACTTGCGATGGGCATTGACCATATCGAGTAAAAGATGAACCTTTTCTAAAAGAAATAAAATATTTGAGGTGTTTTAAATTTTTTCTTTTAGTTATAGAGGGCAATTATAATGTCTTACGGCATATTTGGCTTATTAGCCAGGGATACTTTTAAGAGCTCAGAGGTAATTACAAAATAATAATGTGGATAACTTGAAAGCATTTTTGTTCTCCCTACAGTGGGATGCATTCAGCCTTCCAGAGTTGCACAACTTTCTGAGAATTCTTCAGCGTGAGGAAAAGACGCGCGTCCAGCAGATAGTGAGGCGCTATGCAGTCGCCAGGGACAAGATGAAGCAAGCCATGGCAAGCATCACAAGCCATGGGTGACTTCATACTGTACCACTCACTGTAAACATATAGACATATCAATAACATCACAAATCAATAGAATGTTTCACAGCAACAGGGAAAGAGAAAATAAAGTGCTCAACCCACTAAAACAGGGAAAGCATCTGTGTGTCATTTGAGATTTTAGCCATATTTTATGCTTTGGCTATATATACAAATAGCAGATATGAGCTTGTAGATCTGCTATTTTTGAAAAAACTTGAACATTTGTGCAAATCTTTGAATATATACGTATATATGTTTTTAAGGTGAACATTTTTAACTCAAATCTTTGCTTCTGTGGGTCCCTGGAACAAAAGTATTTTGAGATGGGGGGTCCACGGCCAAATACATATCATTTTTAGGGGTCCTTGACATGAAAAGTTTGAGCACCACTGATATAGAAACATACGTTTTTCTGAAAACTGTTAGGATTTAGTAAGATATTTTTTTAAACGGACTCAGGTCTTAACGGGTTAACAGGACACAATGAAGCAGGGATAGAACTACAATATATAGGCTTAGGCTTTACTACTTTTTGTACATTAATAAACTGTTGAACAGAAATGTGTGAATAATATTGGTTTCTTAGTTCTGTGAAAGACTCGCTCATGCTGCTGCACTGTGAAGAGGACGTACAGTATCTAAGTGTCAAATGAGTTATACACTGACTGTAAAGTTATTAAAATGTCAGCACTTTAATGGAAACTGAAATTAGTTGGGAAAGTAGGAACATGAAATAATGCTGTATACTTATATGGTGCCATTGTTATTAGTGATACAAATATATTTGATTTGAATGTGACTTTTCTTGCTCTACCCTGGATTTGAACCCTGGTCTCCTGCACACGTACCAATGAGCTAATAGAGCCTGCCTGCTCGCTCTGGGGAGAAATTGAATTGTGACCTTCAGGTCAAACCAGAAACAGGATCATGTCAAAGGTTGTGGTTGTGTCCAACCTAGAGAGGGAAGAGCAGGGAGACCAACTACAACCACATTGGACTCAATAGAAATGTATTTATAATAGAGCTATCTTTAACTATCTTATTGGAACTCTGAACTGTCTGATTGTTTTGGTGATTTTTGGTGAACTTTAAGCATAGGTTTGATAGGCTGAAGTAGACCAGGGTAGCAAAGATTTATCCCAAACTGGCACTGGTAAAAGACATGGTAGTTTTTTTAAAGGAGGAGGGTATAACTACATTTAAGGGGTGTAGATTAGAACAACAGCCCTTAGAAAAGAATCTCCAGTTTCTATGCACTGGGGGATGATAATCATCATTTGACTGTAGTTACATTGCTACATTTGATGAATAATGTATATTGTTTGAATAGGTCGTAACTTCTGTGTGTTTTCCTGTCTCCAAAGTTCTTATTATAATCACCACATCAAATAGAAAATACTGATAGTAGACAATAGTACTTATTCCCATCAGTCCCGTATTGATTATTGGTTAGCCAAAATACAGTTAGACAATGGTTTTGTCAATATTTTGGCCTTACTGTCACGGGAAAAAAGAAAGTCTCCGTCTCGCTTCAATATTGTAAATCCCCAAAGGCCCAAGATGTGATTTAACAGGAATAGATCAACTGAGCTGATCTTATAATTGTTGAAAAATCTAATTGTCCCAATTTCTTTTTTGAGAATTCTGGTTGAAGATGCATTTAGTTTTTTCAAGGCAGAATGCGGTGACTCCGTTATTATTAACTGGAGGTAAGCGGAATAAGAGCCCGTTTGGGACAGGACAGGTAAAGGGCCAACATATTGCTGCTATCATTCAGAATGGGAATGATTCATTCCCTTCCCTCACCAAGTCACCATCAAATGAATAAACATCATGGTTTTAGTTTGCTCCTCCACTGAAACAATCACTTCATAAGTCACTGGTTCTCAACCTTTTCAGGCCGTGAACCCCCAAAATAATCATAATTGAACTGGAGACTCGTAGCTCGGACCCACATCCACACCCTAATAAGCTAAGCACTTGGAATGTAGGAGTTGAGGCATTGATTACGTTTAGTTTGACTCGGTTCCACAGATAAATATTGTGAAAATAGCCGATCTACAAGCTCACAACGCCTGGCAACGCCGAGGCGTTGTGAGCTTGTAGATCGGCTATTTTCACAATATTTGCCTCTTTCTTATATTATTTGACAATTTGGCCAGAGTTTGACCAGCTAGTCTGTTGATTACTTTTGATGCAGTAATGGTATTTTTTTGTAACTCTTTTTTTGTATTAAAAAGGTCTTAAAAGTCCTTAAATTGTCACCTCACCGTCATCTGGTGAAGACAGTTAAGACAGTGAAGAAGACCCCAATCACTGGGGGACACCCCCCCCCCCCTTGGGGACACCCCCCCCCCCCCCCCCGGACCCACAGGGGTCCTCGACCCACAGGTTGAGAACCACTGAGTCAGACTTCAGTTGTGATCACATTCAGTGGTGGAAAGTAACTAAGTACATTTACTTAAGTACTGTACTTAAGTACAATTTTTGGGTATTTGTACTTTACTTGAGTTTTTCCAATTTCCAGTACTTTTACTTCTACTCCACTACATCTCAGAGGCAAATATTGTACTTTTACTCCACTACATTTACTTGAAAACTTTAGTTACTAATTACTTTGCAGATATAAACTATGATATAATGAAACATACATTATACAACAGGTAGTTCCGACCAAGCAATCTGATTGGTTGAAATAGCTTTCTAGCCGTGATTCAAACCAGCATCATATCACGGGCCTAATCACATTAAATAAATCACTCCGCAGTCCGCACCTGATTAGACCATATATGACACAGCTGTGCTGTGAAGTCACGCTGTGACTGTCCCACGGTAGGAAAACAAACAGACAGTACCCACCGCCGCCACCGGGCGGAGAACAACAGCTACGCAAGATGGACTATGTTGTTAATTTTGACTTATTTGGTGGACTTACTGTTGATCAATGGTTAGAAGAGAGCACACTAAATCGCCTAAAATCCTATAATAAAAGGAATAACTGGAAAAAAGTGTGCTTTATTTCAATGGTAACATCCATACTGTATAAATATCCTCCTGTGTTAAAGTAAAATTACTCCCATTTCGTTAACAGTCCAGTGTATGTTATACTTTATCGTACGAAGGTATCGCACGGCCAAAATAGCCGATCTACAAGTTCACAAGGCATCGCCATCTTGACGCGTTGTGAGCTTGTAGATCAGTTATTTTGGCCACGTAACACGATCGTACGACGGAGCATATAGCCTACTGGAATCAGCTGTGTTGATGAGACGAGAGTCAGAGAGACAGAGTGCTGCGCTGCCACAGGGACTATTTTGTCTCAGTCAAATAAACTCTTCTCTTTACAGGGAAACGGATAAGCGATTTTTTTTTATTATGAATTGCCCCACAATATGAATACATTTGGATGTGTTTTGTTGGTAACTGTTGTATAATCGCAATATTACACTCGAGGGTGTGCTTTACCTTACATTATTGTCACTTCTGTGATGCGGACGCGGAACTCGGCTGCGCCTCGTTCCTGGACCGCATCACAGGCGTGACAATAATGACGGTAAAGCACACCCTCTCGTGTAATATTGCTTAATTAACCACTTCAGCCCTATTTGAAAATAGCCGATCTACAAGCTCACAACGCGTCGCATCGCGACGCGTTGTGAGCTTGTAGATCTGCTATTTTCAAATATTTAGTACTTTTACTTTTGGTACTTTAAGTACATTTTGATGCCAATACTTTTGTACTTTTACTCAAGTAAATTTTTTATTCTGGATTTTTACTTGTAACAGAGTATTTTTGTATTGCAGTATTGGTACTTTTACTTAAGTAAAGAATTTGAGTACTTTTTCCACCACTGGTCCCGACCCACAGGTTGAGAACCACTGAGTCAGACTTCAGTTGTGATCACATGTCTCTCGCTTGTCCTTCACACTCCGTGCCAGTTGGTGGCGCTGTTGCGTTATTACGTTGCCCAGTCAGTCCAGTCGTCAGTCAGTCAGTTAGCAAAGAGGATGGTTAGCAGCTGTATCTTAGCTCGTGCACATTAGCAACACAGGCTAATCTCTACTTAATATCATATCATAAAGTACAACAACACAATCAAAGATTCTATTGAGACAACAGACAACAAATCAGATCATCTATCGGTATGTCTTCAACTAGACTAGCTGTTAACTAGCTGTTAACTACGTTTGTTTAGCATTGAAGGTGCAGCCATAGCAGCTATAAGCTAGCATAGCATAGCATAGCAGCTATAAGCTAGCATCCATGCTAACATCAGCTGTTTTATCATGATGTTCAGTAATAAAGCTTAACGTTGATTTATACAGCGTGAATGTTTGTTGTTTAAAGATTAACTGCATCATGTATCAAAGCTAACGCTATCTTGGTTTTTAGCGCATATAGTGCACATTGTAATAAACGCTGTACTGTAATAGGTTAGTAATTGACAGGAGATTATAATCATAGCTGAAGTGTTGTTGTAACGGTGCATAATATTTATACTCTGTCGCACGTCAACGGCGTTACTAGCAGTTAAAGGGCATTCCACCCAAAATAGAGGTGGATTCTTACTTTGACTTTTTAGACACATAATAATAACATGAGCTCTTGTGTTATAACCAGTGGTGGAAAAAGTACTGACATTTTTTACTTAAGTAAAAGTATCAATACTGCAATCTAGAAGTACTCTGTTACAAGTAGAAGTCTGGAATTCAAAATTTACTTGAGTAAAAGTACAAAAGTATTGGTATCAAAATATACTTTAAGTACCAAAAGTAAAAGTACTAAATATTTGAAAATAGCAGATCTACAAGCGATGCGACGCGTTTGAGCTTGTAGATCGGCTATTTTCAAATAGCCTAGGTTAAAATAGGGCTAAAGTGGTTAATTTATGTTTTATAATGTAATCATTTATATCTGCAAAGTAACTAGTAACTAAAGTTTTCAAATAATTGTAGTGGAGTAAAAGTACAATATTTGCCTCTGAGATGTAGTGGAGTAGAAGTAAAAGTATTGAAAATTGGAAATACTCCAGTAAAGTAAAAGTACCTCAAAATTTTACTTAAGTACAGTACTTGAGTAAATGTACTTAGTTACTTTACACCACTGGTTATAACGTATAAGCAGACCTGGTTTGGGGGGGAAAGAGCCTATTAAATTGGTGTTTTAGCAACCGCTAATCTTTTTTTAGAATTTAACATAGCGTTGTTTGAGCATGGAATGTACCGTTTATGTTTTTATCTATTTTTGTCTGCAGTCATTTTTAAGCCACGCATACATTTCTCTAAATGTAGGATATCCAAGCCAAGGTCTTTGGCTTTTCTGCTTTTCAAGTCAGCAACAGATATGATGGCTAAAAAATTGTATTGCAAATTAGATGGACTGGTAGGATTTTAATGTAATCTCTCTCTCTGTTTTTTTTATTTTATTGTACTGCAATTTAGCATTTTCCCCTGCATTGATTTCCTTTGCTCTCCTGTTCTGCAGTGCTGAATCTCTGGTACAGTAAATCTACAACACTACTGGGAGTGCTGCCTGTGACCAAGAAAATAATGTCCCGCAGTTGAAGATGGGAGGTAGTGGCTCCAAATCCAAAGGATATTGGCCTTTTAGTGGCTCCGGCAGCGTCGACGACCCAACCAAAGATGGAAATGACCTCCCAGACTCAGCATCATTGGCGAAACGAAGCTTCCGAAATGCAACTCCTTTTGTGTTTACTAGAAGAAGGTAATTATAGGCTACGTCACGTGATGTTGCTCTCTAGGAAAGATACCCAGGGATTGCGTTACAGCAGTTGTGCAAGTAATCACTGGCCCCAATATACTAATGTGGCTATTTGAGACAATATACTAATGTGGCTATTTGAGACAATATCATTTGGTGTGTGGGAATTTCCTCGCTTGAAAACAAAGACGTGGGATTACTTCCATGGCCTACTGGCAACACGCACGCACACACACACACACACACACACACACACACACACACACACACACACACACACACAGCCTCTTCTAGATGGCTCGGCCCCTAAAGTGTCTTGCTGTGAAAAAGCAAAGTGTTACTTATATAGAATATAAATAAATATGTTGCTTGTTTTTACATAGATATTTCAGCAACTTTTACAAACAACTGATTTCCTATGTAATGGCTTGGTATGTTAAAAGTTAAGTTACTTGACGTTACTGTTAATGACCTCGATGCTATATTATTAATGATGTCGCTTGCTCTGCTACAGTTCCTTGTACTTTGATGAGGATGGTGACTTGGCCCACGAATTCTATGAAGAGACAATTGTGACAAAGAATGGACGTAAACGAGCCAAGCTGAAGAGGGTTCAGAAGAACTTGATACCTCAGGTGAAATATTTTACAATAAATAACCAAAGTTCACTTAAAATGCTGCAGTGTTTTGCCTTTCTTGCAACCACAGGGCAAATAAAGAGAAAAAAAAAGTTCTATCGCTCTACAGAATAGCTGCGAGAGGTTACGTTGCCACAGGGGATATTGTTTTAGTTCTGTTGCTCAGACTCTGGTAGCTTTAAACTAGATCGAGAGTATTTTTAGCCCTTTATATTACAGATATGTGTAAGATTAGTCCATAAAATGCAATATATCCTGATAGAGGATGACTGAAAAGGCCGAACGGGTCTCTTTTTCTGGGACAAAGTCAGGGAAAGTGTCAAAGTCGACTTCGAAGCTCTATGTTAAATTACTTCTTTAATCTGACACTTTTATTTATATTTTGTCACTTCAAATAATTGTTCCCTCTCTGCCTTCTCTTACAGGGAATGATAAAGCTGGATCACCCTTGCATTCATGTAGATTTTCCAGTTGTTCTCTGTGAAGTTTGATGAAGTCTGAGGAGTGTTCTCAGATTAGCCACTGTGTCAACTCCGTCCCACAATTTCCAGTTATGATTTCCAGTTATGCCTAGAGAGCTGGAAACCTCGACCCTTGTACGAACCATCATGGCCTCCTCTTGAAGATATTTGATTCCCTTTGCGTGGGATAGGCAGATCATGTGGGTTTATCCTCTGCATGTGAACTGTGTGGCTCGTGTACAACTAAGACACAAAAGTGTGTTGTTTGAAAAGACATCAGAGACTAAAAACATGAAAATGATCTGATTTGGCAGTACACAGTCTGCAAACTGTTCAGGGTCTGTGTTTGTAAGTATGTATGTCAGCGTGCTTATGAACAAGGCGAAATTCAAGAAAGAAGAAAGTCTTGACTATAATGTAGCAGCCCTGGTATGCTGGTGTGATTTCCTGAACACTTGAAGAAGTTGAAGGTCCGCTCAGTCATTCATTATTATCACAGTCATTCATTATGGTCATGATACATGATGCTCCATTCGTCAAGCACTTTATTGGTGCAATGTTTTATTTTTTGGGGGGGCGGGGTGGAACACCGACGTTGTTGTTTTGATCTTTGGCTCCCACAAAAAAAAAAGGAATTGAGTATTTGCCAGCGTTTTGTCACTGACTGGAGTCATGTGTGACACAAGTACACATGAAGAAAAAGGCAGCCTTAGGTGTCTGTTGGCTCGGCTGGTTGGTGCATGTCGCATGTCTCTTAGGGCTGTCACGATTATGACATTTTACATGACGATTAATTGTCACAAATAATTGCGATTAATTGTGTTTTTGACGTTGAACACTGGGACACATGATTAAAAATTACATTTCTGGTTCGCTTTTAGGCTTGGAAGTTGCACAGGGCAGATATGACAATAACCTAAATATACAAAGAAATGGCTGACATATTTAATACCTTTATACTTTAAAAAACAATAGTAGAAATAGCCGATCTGCAAGCTCGCAACGCGTCGCTGGGACGAGTTGTAAGCTTGTAGATCGGCTATTTCCACTAACATTTCTTTGCAAATATATGAACGTTTTTCAACATGGAAACGATTATGCAAAAGAATTGCGATTAGGCGTTTATGTAAGAATTGGGACTGGCCTAGTCGCATGTCTCCTCTTTCTCTGCCCTTGGTTTCCTGTCTCTACACTGAATAAAGCATTAGAAAAATAAAAGGGTTAGCCTACCTACAGTAGTGTTGGGATGGCAGATCAATAACATTTTTAATTTGTTCAAGGCATACAGCATAATGTTGGCATTGTTTTTGTTTGGAATATGTTTTATTATATTATACAAAATGCTAGACCACATGTTAGCTATAGCATTTCCTAATGATTGCTAATGACTTGAGTGGACCTTTAAAAGAAGATGTTCTGAGTGTAAACCGGGCACTGTGTGTACAACAGTAGTGGTCCTAAATCATCGTTGAAAAGGTGAATTTCCATCCGCTTTTTATTTTAATTTCTTTTGTGCTTCAGGACTGATGGTTGAGAGCGTCTTGAGCAATCAGGGCCATATCCTACGAATTGTATGTGGACAATATCCTCATTTCATTTTATCAATCAAGCATGAACCCGGATCTGCTTATCAGTCGTACCCCTATGGAGTTGACAATCAGTGGCCAACAACAAGCTCTGAAGTGGATTAATGTGATATTGTAATGTCTGATAGACTGGCTTAAGTTACGTTGATGTGACCAGACTTCAGAGCCGCACATGTACAGAGTAGCAATGAGTAATAAGAGATCCGCAATTCCTTTGCTGCTTTGGCACACTACTACAGTTCACTTTTAATTTATTATAAACTGTTAAAATTGCATCTTTTTTTAAATTACAACCTTAAAAATGGCAAACATGTCTCATGGTCTCTTTATTAATTCACTTTAGATATTTATTTTATCCCCTATGTCAGTGGTTCTCAACCTGTGGGCCGGGACCCGCAGGGGTGTCCACACATGTTTTTTTGGGGGGTCACCAGATGACAGTGAAGTGACAATACTAATACCTAAACAAATAAAACCAAAATACCATTACTGCATCAAAAGTAATCAACAAACTAGACATTGGCCAAATAGTCAAATAGTATCCACCTGTTTCCTTGGGGATTTACTGGAGCACAGGCCCTATATGCACAGGCCTGGTGGGGGACATATCCTGTGGAGCCTACAACCGGATCTGGCGCCCATTCTCCGCTGGAAACTTGTGGATAAGAAAGAGGCAAAAATTGTGAAAATAACTGATCTACAAGCTCATTGCGAGGTGTTGTGAGCGTGTAGATTGGCTATTTTCACCATATTTATCAGTGGAGCCGAGTCAAACAAAATGTAATGCCCCAACCCCTACAACAAGTGCTTGTCAGGGTGGGGGGTCCCCAGTTCAAATATGATTAGTTTGGGGGGTCGTGGCCTGAAAAGGTTGAGAACCGCTGCCCTATATTGCGGTCTAGGCTGATGTTATAGCCGTTAATTCATATTCCATGCATGCATACATTGCTAAACAGTTCTTTTTCAAAGAATCTGTCAAACTAAACTGAGTGATATTGAAGTTCAGGCTAAAAAATGTTCAGTAATCTGAAATGGAGACCACTACCACTACTAACTAGTATAATAGTGATGGAAAGTACCAACTAACTACACAGGAAATTGCAAAGGGCAACCCTTGCTGGGAGGTGTACTGTGTGCATGTGTCTGTTAATGAGAGATGAGATAAGAGAGAATTGAAGGTCCTAAAATCTAAATGATCACCATTGCAACCTCCATGGGAAAGGGGTTTTCTGTAAAGCTCTGTGATATTGTTTTTCATTGAGGATAAAACGGGGTTGTGTCAAAATCCACTTAAGTTTATTGCTTTCATGAAATGTTATTACGTCATGTTAGCTTTTATAATGGATTTTTTTTTCCTAAGTGAGTTTTTTTTTGACCCGAGTCCAGAGAGAGATGAAACTGCAATTAGTTTGTGCCGTGGGTGGACATTTTCATTGAGCTGTAATAATGACTTGGATAGTGGTAGAGATAAAACAAAGATTTGACCTCCTGTTGGGCATTCTTTTACTGGCTTGGCTTAAAATGATGTATTACTTTTTTTTTAGAGTGTTCAAAGTAAGTGAAAAGTCACAGTTTTTACCCTATAATTACAAACCACAGTTTTCATTCCAAATATAACTTAGTCGTTGTCCTGAACATGTCAATATTATTTTTGTTTTTATTATTATTATTTGTTTACACAAAATCAGAATTATGATGAGCATTTTGTCAAGAAGCTCTGGCCTTCTGCCATGTGATTTATTTTTTAGGTCAGTGGCATTTTGGATTCTGTCCTAAGAGATAATGCTATGATGTGTTTTGCGCTGTGTGTGCATTTTCCACTAAGCTTTAATAATGGGTTAAACACTGAACCGCAATGTGGAGGGAAATTAAACCTTTGTCCATCCCTTATAACATTGTTTTTCTGTATAAGTGCAGCAGTACTTGTGGTGGGGGTTATGGCAAATTAATAAGACGGGTCAAACTCAGGAAGGGATGGAGGTGGAGTCTCACATATTTAAATAGAAGCTCAGTAGAGTTCAACAGAGACTAAACCATTACACTTTTATGGGGAATACGCTGGCTAAATCCAAGGTGGAGAGTGGTTTGACCTCGGCCGAATACACCAAGAGGAAGTGACTACTGGTAAGAATTTGTATGTAGAAAGATTTGGGAATAACATTATTAATTTTGTATCACCTTAATGAACAAGTAGCATACTTTTCACAATGGCATTGTGTAATTTGTTTAATTGCAGTGTCCTGTCTTGGACCAACAAAGAAGTTTCTTGTATTTCCTAGTGGGTCAGTCAGTAGGCCATGACAATGTTGTACCATTTGATCAATCTAATTTAATTTGATCAATTTATCTAATGGATTTACATTACAAAAGTTAAGCAAAATTGCCTGAAGCAAGTTCTGAAGTGTAACACCGAGCATTTATATAACTCACTGTTGAATTAATTGTGGTTTTCAACTGGTGGTCCGTGAAGGTATTACATGTGGTCCCTCACCATGCAGTAATGTAGGAATGTTTGTTTTAGTTTAGAAACAGAACACTAAATGATCTATGATGACATGTCAATGCAGTCATTTACTGGGAGGAGGAGGTCAAGAAATTCCACAGCAATGGGGAGTTAGTTAGAATCTCAAGGAAGGGGAAGTGCCTGGTTGAGTCATCATTAGGAAATGTGCTCGCATGTATGCTCAGTCATAAATGAGTTAAAATCAGTATATCAGTTAACACGAGTTTAATGGAAGGTTGGATAAAGTAAGAGAACAGAATTAGGGTAACTGTGAGATAGGTATAGATCAGTGGTTTTCAACCGTTTTTGAGCTCTAGACCACTAGCATATTTCAGTTAAATATAATATAATTTAATATAATATATCATTTGTTGCGCATAGTATCGTGATAAATACATTTAGCAAATGTATTTTATTTATTTGTTTACATTTTAAAACATTTTCCCATGGACCACCTGCAGGCATAATTATGCCATGGACCACTAGTAGTCCATGGACCACTAGTAGTCCATGGACCACTAGTAGTCCATGGACCATTGGTTGAGAAACAGTGGGATGCATTGACATGGAATGCATGAGTGTTTCAGAAAAAAATCATTTTAGCCCCATATCCCCACCCAAGACAACAGTGGTCCCTAGGTTGATTCTTTGTCAAGGTGGTGGTCCCTGTCAATTGAAAACCCTTGTGCTATAGCCACAAAAAAAATTGCAGCGTTGCACAGTAGCAAAGTACATTTACTTGAGTACTGTACTTACTGTAAGTAATTGTTTTTAGTATCTGTACTTTACTTGAGTATTTGTATTTTTTAGATACTTGACTTTTACTCCACTACATTCCAAATACAAATATTGTACTTTTGACAACATTCATAGGGAAGGGGAAAAGGTGCCCTATTTCAAATAGGCCTATAGTGGGACAAAAAGCTAATCTACAAGCTCATTCTTTTAACAAAATTTCTCGACAAATAAATGTCTAAATTGTAATACAGCAATGCATTGATATTAAAAAGAAAATGTACTTTATAATTTGTAATTTAACAAATTGTTTTAATTATTTTCTAAATATAATTTTTTTTAAATCCTTTTCTAAATAGCAAACTAGAATTTGCCACCTAGAGTGATACAGATTAGTGAAAATTCTGGCCTGGGCACATGGACTACACTTCCCATGATCCTTCCTGATCGAGGTTTGAAGGACAGACCATTTGCTGGGATTGGTGTGGGGGGCGATGGGCATGGCACTAGGGTATAATTGTTATCAGATTTAAGGCAATCAAGTTCGATGATAACGGTGTTAATTAAATAATATTACAGTAAAAATGTAAAACTATATAATATTTATCGAAATGACAAAATAGGGTAAATTGTGTCATTCTTAAATGTAAGAATCCCCCCTCAAGTCCGAGCTCAGTATATCCGTTAACTCTTCCAGCGTTGCCATGTCCACTTATTATAAGCGACTGTTGGACTTATTTTTCTGTAAAGTTGCTTATAAATATTGGTAGTTGCGTTGTTTTGGGGCTTGTTGTTTCCAAAGTGTAGTTGCTTATTTGGGGCTTGCTTAGTTCCTATGTTGTCTAACTTGTCTTGTTTAAACCGGTGGTTCTTCTCAAACATTTTCATGGCAAGGGGACCCTCAAATGAATATGCATTTATCCGCAGACCCTCACCCCATAGATATATCTATGCCTCAGTGGTGGAAAGTACTTTACTAACATTTACTTAAGTACTGTACTTAAGTACAATTTTGAGGTATTTGTACTTTACTTGAGTATTTCCAATTTTCAGTACTTTTACTTCTACTCCACTACATCTCAGAGGCAAATATTGTACTTTTTACTCTACTACAATTATTTGAAAACTTTAGTTACTATTCAGATATAAACTATGATATAATGAAACATACATTAACCACTTTAGCCCCATTTTATACCTAGGCTATTTGAAAATAGCAGATCTACAAGCTCACAACGCGTCGCATCGCGACGCGTTGTGAGCTTGTAGATCTGCTATTTTCAAATATTTAGTAATTTTACTTTTGGTACTTTAAGTACATTTTGATGCCAATACTTTTGTACTTTTACTCAAGTAAATTTTGAATTCTGGACTTTTACTTGTAACAGAGTATTTTTATATTGCAGTATTGGTACTTTTACTTAAATAAAGAATTTGAGTACTTTTTCCACCACTGCTTGTTTTTGTAGATCTGGCAACACTGACTGAACTCTTCCTGTTCATCGCCAGTGAATGGTGACGTCACCATCATCTGCATGAAAAGGGGAACGGGCTGTTTTTTTCATGGAGTTTAAATATTAATACACATTGATTGATACTTTCACGGAGTATGAGCTATCGCTTTCATATGGCTGGACTATGGGAGAGAGTTCCCTCATACTGTACTTTTATTAAAAGCCTCATGAGAGGAACAGAGCGAACAGACCAGTGTGTTGAGAGAGAGCAGGTAAGAGATAGCTATAGCTAACTGTTAGCCTCAACTCAATGCTAGAACGCTCACCCCTAAACACAGTCGCCCCCTGTGGGTCAAATCCGGCAGAACGGTCACTACGAGGTATTCCTAAACCTAACCTCAGTAAAACTATGTCTAAACCTAACCTTATTCCTAAACCTAACCTCAGTAAAACTATGTCTAAACCTAACCTCAGTAAAACTATGTCTAAACCTAACCTCAGTAAAACTATGTCTAAACCTAACCTTATTCCTAAACCTAACCTCCGTAAAACTATGTCTAAACCTAACCTCAGTAAAACTATGTCTAAACCTAACCTCAGTAAAACTATGTCTAAACCTAACCTCAGTAAAACTATGTCTAAACCTAACCTCCGTAAAACTATGTCTAAACCTAACCTCAGTAAAACTATGTCTAAACCTAACCTCAGTAAAACTATGTCTAAACCTAACCTCCGTAAAACTATGTCTAAACCTAACCTCAGTAAAACTATGTCTAAACCTAACCTTATTCCTAAACCTAACCTCAGTAAAACTATGTCTAAACCTAACCTCAGTAAAACTATGTCTAAACCTAACCTTATTCCTAAACCTAACCTCAGTAAAACTATGTCTAAACCTAACCTTATTCCTAAACCTAACCTCAGTAAAACTATGGCCTGAACCTAACCTTATTCCTAAACCTAACCTCCGTAAAACTATGTCTAAACCTAACCTTATTCCTAAACCTAACCTCAGTAAAACTATGTCTAAACCTAACCTTATTCCTAAACCTAACCTCAGTAAAACTATGTCTAAACCTAACCTTATTCCTAAACCTAACCTCAGTAAAACTATGTCTAAACCTAACCTTATTCCTAAACCTAACCTCAGTAAAACTATGTCTAAACCTAACCTTATTCCTATACCTAACCTCAGTAAAACTATGTCTGAACCTAACCTTATTCCTAAACGTAACCTCAAACTATGTCTAAACCTAACCTTATTCCTAAACGTAACCTCAGTAAAACTATGCCTGAACCTAACCTTATTCCTAAACGTTACCTCAGTCAAACTATGTCTAAACCTAACCTTATTCCTAAACCTAACCTCAGTCAAACTATGTCTAAACCTAACCTTATTCCTAAACCTAACCTCAGTCAAACTATGTCTAAACCTAACCTTATTCCTAAACGTTACCTCAGTCAAACTATGTCTAAACCTAACCTTATTCCTAAACCTAACCTCAGTCAAACTATGTCTAAACCTAACCTTATTCCTAACCTTAACCTCAGTCAAACTATGCCAGAACCTAACCTTATTCCTAAACGTAACCTCAAACTATGTCTAAACCTAACCTTATTCCTAAACGTAACCTCAGTAAAACTATGCCTGAACCTAACCTTATTCCTAAACGTTACCTCAGTCAAACTATGTCTAAACCTAACCTTATTCCTAACCTTAACCTCAGTAAGACTATGTCTAAACCTAACCTTATTCCTAACCTTAACCTCAGTCAAACTATGTCTAAACCTAACCTTATTCCTAACCTAACCTCAGTAAAACTATGCATAACCCGGGCCCTAACCTGATTCCTAGCCTTAACCTCAGTAAAACGAATACAAGATCCACGGTGGGCAAGCGGTCCGTGAAAATAAATGGGGGTGAGTGTGTTTTGGGGCGAGCGTTCCGGCCCAACTCTGCTGAAGTGGGGGGACAGACAGTCAGCTAGCAGTGAGCAGAGCTGGACAGGAAGAGAGCATCACAGCAAAACATTTAACACCGATCCACTGTCAGCTTTACTGTTCATATCATATCCCCGCCATATTGTTTATCTAACATTAGCATCGCCAGCTTTTCCTACAACTTAAAGCTGAGACATTACATGATGTGACTGTTGACCTATGAGAGGTCAATTGTGGGGGGCTTTAAGTCTTTTTCAGCAGTTACCCCCTAGATCTCACCTATTGTATTCAAATGTCGTTTTCACTGTCTCAATGCTATTTTAATGTTTTTTTTTTGTAAAGCATTTTGAATTGCCTTTCTGAAATAAACTTGCATTACCTTTTTTTTATAAAATAATATATATATATATATAAAATGACATTTGTCACATTAGTGACTAGTGGTTAGGCTTAGCCTTGGATCAAGACTATCGTAGATGTATTTGAAAGAGTCTGACTTTTACTTCAAATGTTTGTTATTGCTTTTCATTATGTATGTATGGTATTTTATATGCTGTTATCAGGGCGTCCTTGAAAAAGAGAGCTTGCTCTCAATGGGTTTCCCTGAATAAACAAAGGAAAAAGAAAGAAAGACTTTCTATCATAGATACAAAAGTCTTTCTTTCTTTTTCCTTTATTTAGGGAAACCCAATAAAATACATCTATGATAGTCTTGATCCAAGGCTAAGTTAGGCTCTAACCCCCCCGATTAGCTCTAAATATATATTCTGATTTATTTGGTGCTTTGATCTTGTTTTTAACAGAAATGTTTTTTTTTTTTCTTCTTCTGTATAGTGAAGGTGAGAGAAAGTGACCATGGCGTCTGTATCTCGCATTCTCCTGGTGCTGGCTGGACAAATGCCGTGGTTGTTTCTGACTCTACTCGCACCGTGGACAGTCTTCTGTGCACAAGAATTAAAGCAGACGAGATGGCCTTTGTTCCCCCAGAAGCCAGTTCTACTTGCATGGAACGCCCCAACAGAGGACTGTGGCCCTAGGCATGGCGTTCAGTTCCCCCGGGAGCTGTTCCAGATCGTAGCATCCCCCAACGAGGGCTTTGTCAAACAAAACCTCACAATTTTCTATAAGGATCGCCTCGGGCTCTATCCCTATTATGAGCAAGACGGTACTGCGGTAAACGGAGGCCTTCCACAAGCTGCCAGCCTCACTAGGCACCATGAGAAGATGCCTGAAGGTGTGAATAAATACATACGTGAGCCAGAGGCAAAAGGTTTAGCCATCATCGACTGGGAGGAATGGCGCCCACTGTGGATCCGTAATTGGGATATCAAAGATCTGTATCGAGAGAGATCGAGACAAATGGTGGCCCAAAAAAATAAAGACTGGCCCCCGGAACGCGTCGCGAAAGTTGCTCAGCAGGAATTTGAACTGTCGGCTCGCAAGTTTATGGTGGAGACACTCAAATTTGCCAAACATCTGAGGCCTAACCAATTGTGGGGCTTCTACCTGTTTCCAGACTGTTATAACCACAACTACAGGAGTCTCAAGAATTACTCGGGCCGCTGTCCCGATGTTGAGGTAACCCGTAACGACCAACTCAACTGGTTATGGACTGAAAGCATGGCTCTCTATCCTTCCATATACATGGGCACTGTTCTACGCTCCACCATGTCTGGGCGCCACTTTGCTCGCAACAGGGTGAAGGAAGGAATGCGCCTGGCATCTGCAGGGGATGGGCTAGCACGGCCTGTTTTTGTTTACACACGGCCTACTTATACCAACGATCTGACGCTGCTAACTGAGGTTAGTCGCTTTAGTCATTAGTCATTAGTCATAAGGCTTTTTTTTTTGTATGTGGTTTATACCCCTTTTTCTCCCCAGTTTAGTCGTTATGTCAATTGATTCCTCTCCACACACATTTCTGTGTTGTCGCCGCTGTTGTATCCTACTGGCTAACCTACCAGTGAGGAGCTGACGGGTGCCGCCCCATCCCGTAGGAGTACGTGCAGCGACACTTATCCCCCTCCCCGCCCGCTTCCCTCCCCCGTGCACGGGGGGTGGGGGCCAATAATCGTGTATTGCGTGTAGACGCTCGACAAAGCCGGATGCACCACGGTGGATTCGAACACACAACCTCCGCGCTGGTGGGCAGGCACTTTACCACTGAGCCACCCGAGTGCCACAAGGCTTTATTATTGAGTGAATGTGTATATTGAGTACCCGGCAGGGGTAAAGTACCTGCCCATCACAGGGGTAAAGTACCTGCCCATCACAGGGGTAAAGTACCTGCCCACCACCAGGGGTAAAGTACCTGCAGGGGTAAAGTACCTTCCCACCACCAGGGGTAAAGTACCTGCAGGGGTAAAGTACCTGCCCACCACCAGGGGTAAAGTACCTGCCCACCACCAGGGGTAAAGTACCTGCAGGGGTAAAGTACCTGCCCACCACCAGGGGTAAAGTACCTGCCCACCACCAGGGGTAAAGTACCTGCCCACCACAGGCGGATTTTGAATCCACTGCGCTGCATCTGGCTTGGCCGAGCGTCTGCACAAACACAATTGGCCATGGAGGTCACGGGCTGGGACAGAGGACAGAGGACAGAGGACAGAGGACAGAGGACAGAGGACAGAGGACAGAGGACATCTGTTGTTGCATAGGGAATGCTGAACAGGAGGAGTAGTAGGCACTAGGCAGTACATCCTCCCTGTCGAGGCTCCTCACTGGCAGCTGAACCAGTAGGATATGACAGCAATGGCAACACAGAAATGTGTGGGGAAGAATGAATTGGCATAACGACTACATTCTGGAGGAAAAGGGGCAAAAAAATTATCGGCTACTGCAAATTGTTTAGTTGTAAAAACAAACAAATCAATAGTAAACTAAGTATAGAAAGCACAAACAAGTACAGGCTTCAAATGTCTAGCATACAAAGATTTGACTGATTCCCTTTTAAACCTACGGTAAGGGCATGTGGCCTGATAGTCCAATAGCAATCTTTCAGTGACTCGATTATGCAAGCTTATTTATCCCCAAATCATTTGCAGCAATGATATTGCTCAAATAATCTAGGCCAAAACAGTGATGGCTTACCTGTCAAATAAGATAAACCAAAAAGATGAAACCGAAAGAATGAGAGTGTTTCACTTGTTTAAATTATGTACAATAAGGTGTGTGGATAATAGACGTTGACGATAGACGTTTACATCGAGTCTGAGATGATAGATTTTGGCTACGTGATAGAATTATGTGTTCTTATATTGTAGACAGACCTGGTTTCCACCATCGGCGAGAGTGTTGCCCTTGGAGCTGCAGGTGTCATCTTCTGGGGAGACTCTACCTATGCAAGCAGCAATGTAAGTGTAATAAATAACCAGCTTATTTCATGCAATATCGTATAGCCTTGAGTTTAGTTGGTTTAACGCTTCTTCCCTCTGTCCCCGCCAGGCCAGCTGCTCCAGCCTCAACCAGTATCTACGGGGGCCGCTGGGTCGGTACCTCCTCAACGTGTCCACAGCAGCAGAACAGTGCAGTCAGAGGCTGTGCGGCTCCCATGGACGCTGTTTGCGTAAGGTTTCAGACGGCGACGTGTTCCTGCATCTCAGTCCTTCAACCTACACCATCTCAAGCCAGGGTGGCCGGTTGAAGGTGGCAGGGAAGCTGGGTCAAGCGGAGCTGGCTGGATTCCGCACACACTTCCAGTGCCAATGCTATACCGGATACAGAGGTGAGGGCTGTGCTCAGAAAGAAAAAGGGAAGAACAGAGCCTCCTCTACTTTGGGCATCTGGCCCTTCAGCCTCCTACTCCCACTAGGACTTCTTATCCTCCTGCACTGAGGAAACTAAGACCTGAGCAGGCGTTGGTGGTTCTGTGAGCTGACCATTACCTCCACAACATGAAGATTTGAAGTATTCAAGGACGCTTATCAGGATGCAAATGTTGTATTCTAGGATGAGCACAGAAACACAGCCTATAGCAAGTTGAAAGTACAGTGTGTTTTTAAACGCATCAAGGAAGAAGGGAAGAAAAGTATAGTTCATTCGTAGATATCCAGATGAAAAACTATACAGATTGCTGGTGCATCTGAACAAAACTCTGTATTCTACGACCACAACGCTCGCTCCAAAATTGTGCTAGCCACTGTGCAGCCACTGTGACCATGTGAGTTGTTGAAACGTTTTGAGCGCTTATCACTCCACATTTGTGCCTACAATTATGACAGATTTGGAGACGAGTTACACACTCTTCAATTCTTGTTAATGCACAGAAATCACATGACTGGAGTCGACCTGCCTGTTTCAGTTTGTAACTGTGCCTTACATAAACCTTTTTCATATACGACAACATAAACATTCTAAATTGGTCCAATTGTATTACCTGTTAACAGTGTTTGTGACTATCAATAGCTGATGGGAAATAAACTTGGACCCAAGCTGTTCCCTAGTCAATTCCATTGACAGGGTCTATAGGGCTATTTTGTTTCCCACTTAATAATCAACACTCATATTTATCTAAGATTCTAAGTAGGCTACTGTTCATCTCAACCTTCTAGGACAAGACATTGAATGAAAGGAGGAAGGTATTGTGTACACCTATATGTTTCATCTTTAACAAATGAAAGCAAACCTACCACCATACTTTAAACAAAGAACATGGTTTAATTCTGACCAACATTACCTTAACTACAACCAAACCAATCAAACTGTTTGGCTTCTGTCATTTTGTAATATTCATATTTTACACGAGCTTTCTCTGGAATCACGAAAACAAGACACTCCCAGTGACACCATGTTGTTCTGTTGTAGCTCTATCTATGTATTGATTTATATGCTACAGAGGTGCATTTCTTGTGTATTTATTGATCCAGTATTTGTTAAGTGTGAGAATCTGTATGTGGCTAATAAGTTATTAGCAGGCTGGCAAATGACGGGTGCAAGTTGTGATGCTGATGAACTGAATATGTGGAATAAGTGGAAGACATACTAATTTAGTTGTCACAGCTTTTATAAATGTTTACCCACACAGAGGATGCTGGGGTTGTACTGGTACCGTACTCTTTTCTGAAAACTGTTGCAATTCTGCACTTTATAGCCATTATGCAATTGGGGAGAATATGGTTTTGTATCGTGAAGACGCTTCCATCAAAACGGTTGGTTTACTATCTTAAAGGGATAGTTCACCTCCAAAATGATCTGTTAGTCACCCCATGGAGACTTGAATTCATGGATATTTGTTAGTTTTTGTCTCATTCCTAAGACAATAATTTGATGACCAGCAGCGGTTCATGTAAAAGACAGAGTTTCCTACAGGAGCCGCTGCCTACCGGTCCGCTGGTCATCAAATTATTTGCTTAGGAATGCGACAAAAACAAAAGAATAGCCACAAATTCAAGTCGCCAAGGGGTGACTAATAGATAGAAAAAAAGTCCATTTTGGGGGTGAACTCCCTTTAATGAATGCCTGAGCCTGTGTGCATTGGGCTTTATCTACTTCAATCATGTTGCATTAATGCCATGCGCTTTTATTCTTTTAATTTTTTATTATTGCTTTGTCCCTCTTTTAAATGAAGTTGTTCACCGTCAAAGCCTTGTGCTACTGTAGAATGCAACTTCTTACTGTTGTCTCACTGTGAATATGTCCAAAGAAATGTGTCCTCTTCTTGGAGATCTAATACCCCTGTGGCCTTGTCCCCTACTTAGTGCCATAGTATGAATGGGATGTTTTATCTGTTGCTATTTCAACAATCTCTGTAATGTACTTTAATATAACATTGCATAGGGAAAAACTGAAAAACAAAGTAACCCCCCCAAATTCTTCCTGAACTAACTAGGGGACTTAACACTTTCATGGCTAGCATGTCCATTTCTCTTGGACTTGCTTTGAATTATCATGCTTATCCTTTGACATACCTCTAAATCTGACCAAAGATACAGAAAAGTCCAAAGATAAAACCGCAATTGTATGATTCAAGATCACTGTTTGTCCCTGGGGAAAAATTGGCCTTGGACATAAAGTCTGCCACTTTAAAATACATTTGATCTGTTTGGTGATCCTTTTTATATTAATGTTAATTCCAGATATTAGGGTTGAATAGTTTTAGTTTACAGTAGATGGCATGCTACAGAATGTTTCTTGGGAAAGTATATGCAGTTAACTCAGTGATTATTTCATGATATATTGTCACCTTAATTTCGTGTTTACTGCAGCCAAAAAGGAGGAATATGTAGAATTATTTTAGTGTCAAATCATTTTAAAATGACCTACCATACATTTTAAAACACTTAACCTCACGCTGCTTCATTATATGGTGACAGTCGTCAGTACTGTTCAGTACAGTCATTTTTATAATTGCACAGATGACCAATTTTGCATTTGTTTGTGTGAAAAGGTTGTTGCTCCATCTAGTGGTTCAACTGCACCTTTGGTGAGCTTTCTTTCCAGTATAAATGTCAAGAGTTGCCATCCCAATTAAAGCCTAAATAATACTTTCATACAATTGTGTTGCTCACTGAAAATATGTTTTCAACTCGGTACGTGATATGACAAATTAATTAGCCGTAATTCTTCTGGCCTGGTCAGTTTTTCGACTACATTTTGCTTCTTCTGGGGTGGTTAGTTTTTCCACTACAATTTGCCTTTTACAGTGCTATTGTTTCACACCAGCAACAACCTTGTATGAGTCTAGCAGAGCATCTTGAATGATTCTTAAACTTAATATCTTTTACTGATTGGTTTGTCTTGATGCCAAATACTTAAAATGCTATGGTCTTGTATCAAATAAAGTTTCTTATTTTTCTACATTTGGGGATTTGAATTTCAATAAAATACAAACCTGAATTTATTTTGCCTGAGCTGTCATGTCTTCTGGTACACAGGTGGCGGATTTCACAACTTAAGTAATAATTTGATAATATGGATAACCTTGTTATAACAGGGAAATCTTCCACTCTTCTTCCTAAAACATCCCCTGGTGTGTATGGAATGTTGCAGTCAAAGATTATCAAGAGGAGGAACTATTTAATATAAGCCAATGCATACAGTATGAATAGAATACTGAATTTAAATTAAACTGCTAAATGTTGGAATTTTGACATTTTATTTGTAAGGTCCAATGTTAAACAAATGTGATGTACTGTATCAGTTAGATTATAGATAATCTTCATCTGCAGTCCCTTTGGCATGTCACAATTAAAACATAAGCAGAATAACAGTACAAATAAAAACACAGGACAAATACAAAGTTAAATAGCCCTCTGACTTTAAGAATTTAAATGCTTTACAAGCTTGACACAGTATCTAATTAATCATTTAGTCCCAAAAAGTATGGTACGGTATGTTATACAACTGTGGACTCAATGTAAGTGGTTTTGCCCGCGTTGGTACATTGACATGTCAGAGTGATGCTTAAAACTCTTCCCACAGAACTTACACACCGGAAAGCGTTGTCAATCGCTTTCCGTCTCTTGCTGAGTCTTGCGATCAGCACCAGTGCAATGTCTGTCAGTGTCAGAGTGACGCCAACATCATGCTTCCCGGTCAAACTCTTCCCACAGTCCTTGCATTGAAAAAATGTGTTAACTTGGAGAATGTTATTCCGTATTCTCAAATACTTTAAATGTTTTCCACATACTGAACAAACTAAAACAGCTGACTCGTGTTGTTTCAATGCGTAACTTGAGGGATGCGCGTTGGGAAAACATAGCCCCACAGCGATCACACAGGTGAGGTTTATAACGTGTGTGCATGACGTCATGTAGTCTTAAATGCTCACATCTCCCAAACATCGTGCCGCACTGTGTGCAGCTATGCAGGCTGGAATTAATCCGTTTGTGACGTTGCAGACCGCTAAAATATGAGTGTTTTGCTGCACTGCTGGCAGGAGAATGGATGTAACTGTGGTGCTCCAAGTCGTGCCACGGCCAAAGTCTTTATTACACACTTCAGTGGTACAGCCTGGCATTTTGTACATGCCTCTCTTGTTTACGACATCCTCGTTGCCTTCTTTGTGCCATGTTTTTCAATCTCTCAGCAATGCCTCGCTGACTCTTTGTTAGCTTGTGAGTCCAGTCCAATTCTGCGACCGGCCTTCACTGCTTCTATGACTTTACTCTATTCTACAGGATGTACATTCTTAACATGCATCTCAAAGGCTTGTCCATCAGCCAGAGTTCCAATACACAGCTGACAATAGAACCTTCTCCTCCTTCCATGGTCACTCTATCTGAAGCTATGATGTCCTCAAATGTTTACACAAGTGAAAGAACAGGTACTTTTGGAATAAATCTCTGTTGTCAAAACAGCTGTCAAATTCACAACATCTTGAAGTATTCTAAGTCTGCTTTTCAAATTCTGTTACATCTTTGTTCTCATCCATCAAATTGATGCCCTCGTGTTTCCTCTTTTTAGTCAGTTCTTCAGAATCTGTATTTCCATTCGGACTCAGAGCAGTCGGTTTCACCCTTTTGTTGTTTTTGAGTCTCTTCCGTTTGGTCCTCCTATGTTGCTCAATAGGTGCAAGCATGCTATGTGTCACCGAAGGAGAAGCCTTGCGGCTCCTTCTGCCCGTCTGTGACGTCCATACAACACAACTGACCCTTTGACTTCAGCCCAGTCATCTTCTATGTATTATTTAGTCACTGACTTGTGTTTTAATTTCAGCCTGGTACTTTCCCTTGAATTAGTGTTGCCTCTTTTTGTATTTTGTCATTACAGGTTTGTAGTCCTCATCAGTGCACCGTGGCCTTTTGCTGTCGTCTCCTCCCTTTAACACATCTGTGGACATCTCTGTCATGCTCTTTCAGCTCTTGATTGTCGGTGAATGATGCCTCACATTTATCACAAGGAAAAAACTGAAGTTCCAGTGTTGCAAAATCTAAAACAAGAAAAGGCATATAACTGACACATCATCCTCACATAAAAGTCCTACTGATCTTTATAATACTACAAAAATAATCATAGCAATATATTTTAATACTGCATGCTCTGTACCATTACAATAAAACATCTCTATGAATATCTTCCTGTACAAAACTACAGAAACCCCTCAAAATATGAACGTACCATCATGATGTTCTGTGACCATTTCCTCTGAGTCCTCCGTTTTTATACTCTGAACTTGGTTTGCCACTGCCAAATGAGAGAGAGGAAAGGAATACATCAATGAAACTCACTAGAACAAAAGTTAAGCTTTTCTACATCGCTCTCTAGTTGGTATGTATCCTGAAATTAACGTTGGCCTGACATGACCATAGAGTTATATATAAGGACATGACATGCCATTCAATGAACAGGAAATTACGTGCATTTTATCTTTATCTTCCACTCTTCTTCCTAAAAACATCCCCCGGTGTGTATGGAATGTTGCAGCCAAAGATCATCAAGAGGAAGCACTATTTAATATAAGCCAATGCATACAGTATGAATAGAATACTGAATTTAAATGAAACTGCTAAATTACCATCATGATGTTCTGTGACCATTTCCTCTGAGTCCTCCGTTTTCATACTCTGAACTTGGTTTGCCACTGCCAAATGAGAGAGGAAAGGAATACATCAATGAAACTCACTAGAACAAAAGTTAAGCTTTTCTACACGCTCTCCATTTGGTATGTATACTGAAATTAACGTTGGCCTGACATGACCATAGAGTTATATATAAGGACATGACATGCCATTCAAGGAACAGGAAATTACGTGCATTTTATTTTGTCCAGGTAATTACAGTTTCCGAATTCCAATATCAGGACAAGATCGTGGACAAGACAGCGTTCGGCATGAGACAGATAGTGACTGGCAACGTGACGTCAGCAAGGGGGGCGTGGCGTAGTAGCTGCAGCCACGTTTTGGGTCAGAGAGTACATAAAGATGCGCCTTAGACTACAGAGTGACGGTGGTCTGTGTTTGTCAACATTAACTACCATTAACTAACCTGTCTCAACATACCGTACAACGACAAGCGATGAGGAAAAACAGCGTTACCGTTACCTCAGCAAAATCGGGGACATTGACGGACTCGACCCGTATGAACACACCGAATGGACAGAAGATGATTTTGATCTGGTACCACCACTACACCTGATGCAGTACCTTATTATATTATTATGAAGGAAATAGCTATTATACATTTAATTGCTTCCATAGCCAAAAATCTCTCCTGGCCCACGTACATCTTACATCTGGGTGGGTGCACAAACTGCAGATTCAGTGTGAACAAGAAAATCGTCATTCGTACAATGGTAGGTAAACACACATACATTTTTCCTTCAGTGTCCTGTTCTCCTCCAACAAGCGGCTAATTTCAGCACAGAGCGGGGCCACAACACATGGTAGGGGAGCATCATCCACCTCCTCTTTGACATACACCTCCTCTTTGACATACCCCTCCTCTTTGACATACACCTCCTCTTTGACAACCACCACCACATCTGGAGCTGTTGCAGGGCCAGTGTTGCTCAGTACAGCAGCTTGCTGTATCTTATTCCTCCGTTTCCTCCGGTCAAGCCGGCCAAGGTTGTCAATCGATGATGCCTTCACTTGTGTGTGCCCCAGGTGTAATGAAGGTGCCCAGTCAGGATCGAACTCTAACATTTCCATGGCTGGTTTGCCTGGAGAGAAAAAACAACAACATTGCCAATTAGTTATGTAACTTGTGCTGCAGCCATGATAGGGGTCAGAGAGTACATAGAGACGCGCTTAAGACTAGAGGATGACGGTGGATGACGATGGTCTGTGTTTGTAAACATTAACCTTTTTGCCGACAACATAGTGAACGGGATGGTTAGAAAGAACCTTGCGCTCAACATACCATACGAGGACAAGCTGAACAATGAGGAAAAACAGCGTTACCTCAGCAAAATCGCGAACATTGATGGTCTCGACTCGTATGAACACACAGAATGGACAGAAGATGATTTCGAACTGCTACAGTCACTTACACGACTACACCTGATGCAGCACCTTATTGAAGGAACCAGCGATTATACATTTAATAGCTTCCATAGCGAATTCTTGTAGATTGGGTTAGCTTTTTTTTTACAGATAGGTAATGTGGTCATCTCCACATAGTAGCTCAGGCTGTTAGCTGCTCAACATTTACTAACAGCCTGCCTACCTGTGCCTACCTCACTCACTGTGTTTGAAGGGGTCATACCTATGCTCCCCGGGTTCTATGTTCCCCACTAAGGTTAGGTCCTATATTCCCCGTACGGTCCCTGTTTGAATAACTGAAAACGGGGCATCCCTTGTAGTTGTTACCCTGTCTGCCTTTGCGTGTAAATTGTGTTTCATTTGTAAATTGCATTTCACTTGTAAAGTGTCGTTTCCAGAGGAGCTGTTTTGCATCTCTATGCTGTAGTCGTTGCACGAAAACCTGTTGGTCAAGAACCTTGAGTACAAAGGACCCCAATGGAAACAAGCCGTAGGCTTTCTTGGGGTTTTCAGATCCTCTTGGCTGACCTTGTATTGAACTGTACTTTCCTTTGCTTTTTTTCTGCAAACTGCTAATAACGTATTCAATCAATCAAAAAAACGTAAACTATAGTCATAACTCTGCACAGATTGTTGTGTAAGTTGAACTAAGTTCATGTGGAGCAACACAGCTGGGCTACCTTAGTCTAGTTGCATTACCTCGTTACTTTTAGTCAGTGGTGGAAAGTAACTAAGTACATTTACTTAAGTACTGTACTTAAGTACAACTTTGAGGTATTTGTACTTTACTTGAGTATTTCAAATTTCCAATACTTTTACTTCTACTCCACTACATCTCAGAGGCAAATATTGTACTTTTACTCCATTACATTTACTTGAAAACTTTAGTTACTAGTTACTTTTCAAATTATGATATTATGAAACAAAATACACAAATACATTAAGCACCTTAGCCCTATTTTAAACCTAGGCTATTTGAAAATAGCAGATCTACAAGCTCACAACGCGTCGCATCGCGACGCGTTGTGAGCTTGTAGATCGGCTATTTTCAAATATTTAATACTTTTACTTTTGGTTTAAGTACATTTTCATGCCAATACTTTTGTACTTTTACTCAAGTAAATGTTTAATTCTGGACTTTTACTTGTAACAGAGTATTTTTATATTGCAGTATTGGTACTTTTACTTAAGTAAAGAATTTGAGTACTTTTTCCACCACTGCTTTTAGTCAGCAGAGACAAAATAACAGTTCCATGTTTTTGGTAATAATTCACCTTTGTGAAAATGCTTTGAACAAACACGGCTGTACTTGGATAGTTTGTCGAATGTTAATTATTTGCGTCCCACAGCTGAGATCCAAGCCATCCGACGTCTCTTGGTTAACTCGTCCATTTGAGCTCCACGTGATGTTGCCTCCATGCTGGAAAGGTGAAAAATGCAACTCCAATATCTCGACCCGACCTGCTATGACACTTATTAACTGAGCTAGTGGTGGAAAAAGTACTCAAATTCTTTACTTAAGTAAAAGTACCACTACTGCAATATAAAAATACTCTGTTACAAGTAAAAGTCCAGAATTAAAAATGTACTTGAGTAAAAGTACAAAAGTATTGGCATCAAAATGTACTTAAAGTACCAAAAGTAAAAGTACTAAATATTTGAAAATAGCAGATCTACAAGCTCACAACGCGTCGCGATGCGACGCGTTGTGAGCTTGTAGATCGGCTATTTTCAAATAGCCTAGGTATAAAATAGGGCTAAAATTAAGTTAATGTATGTTTCATTATATCATAGTTTATATCTGAAAAGTAACTAGTAACTAAAGTTTTCAAGTAAATGTAGTGGAGTAAAAGTACAATATTTGCCTCTGAGATGTAGTGGAGTAGAAGTAAAAGTATTGGAAATTGGAAATACTCAAGTAAAGTACAAATACCTCAAAATTGTACTTAAGTACAGTACTTAGTTACTTTCCACCACTGACTGAGCAAGTATGTACCATTGTGAGTCAACTGAATGTAATAACACACGGAAGAGTCACTGTTTACAAGCTTCGTCACAAACCCCGTGATCCACGTCCAATCAGGTGTAGAAGTAGAAGAGTCGTCATTTAATATAGATGGGTTTCCCGTTGGTAAACATGAGAGGATGATGCGCGCGCAGTGGAGGGAAGAGCCTGTAGAGGGCGCTATTACCCGCAGCAGCTCTGGCCATAGTACATTGATAAAATAAATGGTCTTCACCGGGTTTAATGAAAGTAGATTAAATGATGCAGTTTGTAATATCTTCTTTACTCAATAAAAATGATTTGTCGGAAGTTGGATCTGTCTGTATATAATAGCAGCATTATGCCTATTATGCCTATAATAGCAGCATTATGCCTATCTAAATCCCGAAAATAACAATAGAGTGAATGGCACTTCCGGGTCGTTCTACCTCCCGCATGCGCAGATTGCACACTCTGCTCTGTGATGACGTCGCGCGGAAACCCATCTATACTCTCTGACCCAAAACATGGCCACAGTTACCACGTGACACATGTTGACGCCCCCTTTAGATTTTTTTGCTACGCACTATTACACAGACAGACGTCACATGGTTTGGTGTGACTATTAGATAATAATAAAAATGCAATCATTATTTATCGTGGGCGTTTTTTTCTTAATCTTTTTTCTTCTTTTTTAAAGATACACGGAACGTTGCATATGCAGACGGTTTCGGGTCCGGAGGATTGTACAGGGTGCACGTTGATAAGCCAATCGCAGCGCGGACTCCAGTGTTGCCATGTCCGCTTATTATAAGCGACTTTGGGCTTGTTTTCCTGCAGAGTTGCTTGCTTTTCGGTCTATGAGCAGAGCAGCGCGCCTGGGAGAGCGTTAGAGAAAAAATAAAGTCACTAAACGCTCTGGACCAGGGCCAGGCTACCGTAGACTAACATTACCTAGTTCCTTTAAGTTAGCAGAGACAAAATAGCAGTGTCATGTTTTTGGTAATAATTTACCTTTGTGAAAATGCAGTGAGCTTGTAATAATACAAGTTCACACTTGTAGATCTGCTATTTTCAAAAGATTTTTATACATTTGAAAACTTTTGAAATGGGACATTCTGCTTAATGAGTACTTTCTACTTTTGGTACTTTAGTATATTTTGAACCAGCTGGGGTCATCACGCAAGCTTGTGATGGAGATTGGGATTGTCAAAATTGGTATGTCAGTGTAAAGGTCCTTACACACCGGCGAATGTGCGAATATACGCAAAATTCGGACTCGTTCCGAATAATTAAAAGACGCTTTTTCGCTTCGCTTTTCCGCTTTTTCGCGCCATGTACGCTTGCATTGACTTTATAAGGTTTTTAAAAAAAGCGTATTATTCGCACGAAAAAATCGCCCCGGTGTGTAAGGACCTTAAAAGTGGTTAGGTATATTTTAGAAAACCTGGAGACTGGGAAGTTATTCACTTTCAGTTTGCAGAGACAGAATAGAAGTTTCATGTTTTTATAATTTACCTGCGTGAAAATGCTGTGAACAAACACGGCTGTGCTCGGGTAGGTTGTTGAACGTAAAGTCTTTGCGTCGTACAGCTGAGATCCAAGCCATCCTACGTCTCTTGGTTAACTCGTCCATTTGAGCTCCGTAATGTCGCTTCCATGCTGGAAATCTGAAAAATTGTACTCGTTTATCTTCCGCATTGCCTCGACCCGACCTGCTGTAGCACTTATGAACTGAGCAAGTCCTCACCATCGTGACTGTGAGAAAAAAAAAGAACACGGTCGAGTCACTGTTTACGAGCTGTTAATGTACCCTCAACCCTCAGCCCCAATCCTCCCAAAATGGCCGCCGCTACCTAAAGACACTTGTTGACGCCCCCTTCATGATTTTTTGGTACACCCTATACTGGCAGGGGGCGGCAGTCCCGAGACTGGCATGAAATGTGGCATGGTTCACCTATCTTCCATTTTGGGGATTTCAATAATTGGGTCTTATCAGTACAGACAGTGCTTCCATCTTACATTACAGGAGCAAAAGGGCCATACTTCTTGAGGACAGGAAGAGATTCAGTTCTACCAGCTAAACTAGTTTCTTGTTTGTCAGGTAGTAGGCTACTGTATGTTGATGAGAAAATCTAAGGTAGGCCTATGCCAACAATGGAAAAGGACTTGAGAGTCAAGACAGATAATTATGTACTACTAGCTGTAGAATACAACTCTCGTAGACGTATTTATGATTCTGACGTTTTCAATCTACGAGAGTTGTAGGGTTGATCCCCCATGGACACAGGGACTTTTCAGCACTATGCCCCGCAGATCTCCAAACATGTACAAATTGGGGGAAAAAAAGGTGTTTACCTCAACGCCCCAAATGTTAACTATCTCTACGGGGTAGTAGTTTAATGTAATAATCCATATTTTTCAATAAATAAGTGTTTTAATGCCGTCTGTGGCCGAACGCCATTTTTTCACCCTCGTTTACTTCCTGTTTACATTGAGTGTAATTCCGGCTTTCACCGGATGCGCCCCGTCACTACCCGTCACTACCGCCCATTGGGAACTTCCGACAGAATCGGCCACAGACGGCATTAAAACACTTCTTTATTGAAAGATATGGATTATTACATTGCACTACTACCCCGGAGAGATAGTTAACATTTGGGGCGTTGAGGTAAGCACCTTTTTTTTCTTCAATTTGTACATGTTTGGAGATCTACGGGGTATAGTGCTGAAAGTCCCTGTGTCCATGGGGGATCAACCCTACAACTCTCGTAGATTGAAAACGTCAGAAATTCTGACGTTTTCCAGGTGGAATAACACATCAGTGCCCCTGGGCACTGGAACTGAGAAAACAATTTAGGTTTCTTTTTCTTTTTTTTCTCTAATCTATCTTATTTATTTCATTCGTATTAGATAACTGCAAAATGGGGATTTTTTTTTTGTGTGAAAAAAGAAAAGAAAAGTGTGCCCCCTGATGCCCAGGTGCCCCCCCTGGGCACGTGCCCAAAGTGCCCATATGGTAGATCCGGCCCACAGCTAATTATGTACATGATGAGTGATTAATGAAGGGCGTGGCAGGATTTAAAGGAATGTAGTATCACAATAGTTTGATGCAAACTTAAAGGAGCCTAACTTTGATCAGAGGTGAGGAGGAGGTCTGATGGTGAGGCTGTGGATCAAGGGTTTCCATGGGTTATGATTGTGGAGTGCTATTATGGTTATTATTTGGTATTATTGGACACTTTGAAACACTTTCTCTCAACTGGCATAAATCAGCTTTACTTGTCCAGTTCTGACCTCCTTCTCAGCAGATGACATGCCATCTATTTTGGCTCTTTTCCTGCACAATTTCTCACTGTGTGGTCACTCACATGACTTTAAATTTACTGTCTTTTATACCTGTTTGATACCAATACTTTTGTACTTTTACTCAAGTAAATTTTGAATTCCGGACTTTAACTTGTAACAGAGTACTTCTACATTGCAGTATTGATACTTTTACTTAAGTAAAACCTTTGAGTACTTTTTCCACCACTGCCTACAGGTTTAAAGTGCTCAAGTCGCTTCTTCTACTGGGCAGTGGTGGAAAGTAACTAAGTACATTTACTTAAGTACTGTACTTAAGTACACTTTTGAGGTATTTGTACTTTACTTGAGTATTTCCAATTTCCAATACTTTTACTTCTACTCCACTACATTTCAGAGGCAAATATTGTACTTTTACTCCACTACAATTATTTGAAAACTTTACTAGTTACATTTCAGATTTAAATTATGATATTATGAAACATGCATTAACCACTTCAGCCCTATTTTATACATAGGCTATTTGAAAATAGCCGATCTACAAGCTCACAACGCGTCGCGATGCGACGCGTTGTGAGCTTGTAGATCTGCTATTTTCAAATATGTTTGTACTTTTACTTTTGATACTTTAAGTACATTTTGATGCCAATACTTTTGTACTTTTACTCAAGTAAATTTTGAATTCTGGACTTTTACTTGTAACAGAGTATTTTTATATTGCAGTATTGGTACTTTTACTTAAGTAAAGAATTTGAGTACTTTTTCCACCACTGCTACTGGGCTTGTTTTCATAGACCTGGTTGCTTATTTCTCTCGCAAAACGTGGCAACACTGACGCAGGCAGAGAGAGCATCTTGTAAAGCTGTTGGGTTCGTGTCCTGAGGAGGATGTTGTTTTATAAACACTGAGGATGTTGTTTTATAAACATTGCTGCTAAAAGCTCTTCTTATTTACTCTCATCTCAACAGCCACGACCTTAACGTTGTCTCGATCGAAGCCCCTGCTGTCTTAAATTGATCATTTAAGCAGCGACTTGGATTTTCCACTGTTCAGAATAACAAGAAACTAAACGTTAGCGAAGCAAGTGAGAAGAAGACATGATGATGATGATGATGATGATGATGCAGCCCTTCTGTCACTGAATAATAAGCTGTTTAACGTTAATCCAGCCCGTCTTGGTATGTTTCCTCTAAATGTGTCATCTTTCATCGACTGATTGTCCTGTTGTTGTCATCAGTTTGGACCTCGTTCTGTGGTTTACCGTTTAGCAGTGGTGGAAAAAGTACTCAAATTCTTTACTTAAGTAAAAGTATCAATACTGCAATATAAAAATACTCTGTTACAAGTAAAAATCCAAAATTAAAAATATACTTGAGTAAAACTACAAAAGTATTGGCATCAAAATATACTTAAAGTACCAAAAGTAAAAGTACTAAATATTTGAAAATAGCAGATCTACAAGCTCACAATGCGTCGCACCGCGACGCGTTGTGAGCTTGTAGATCTGCTATTTTCAAATTGCCTCGGTATAAAATAGGGCTAAAGTGGTTAATGTATGTTTCATAATATCATAATTTATATCTGAAGAGTAACTAGTAACTAAAGTTTTCAAATAATTGTAGTGGAGTAAAAGTACAATATTTGCCTCTGAGATGTAGTGGAGTAGAAGTAAAAATATTGGAAATTGGAAATACTCAAGTAAAGTACAAATACCTCAAAATTGTACTGAAGTACAGTACTTGAGTAAATGTACTTAGTTACTTTCCACCACTGCACAGTACCAGGTTACACGCTCCTCCATCCATCGCCTCAGGTTACTGCATCTCTAGAGTAAACTGAGGATGGCTCTCTGTCCTTTCCTCTACATCCATCCTGTTTAACGTCCAGTAGGTGCATTGATTCACAAATCTGTTTTACTCCTAAATCTGCTCCCTTCTAGAGAAGGACTAATAGTACAAAATAGTGTAGTAACCCATTATATGCCAGTGCTACTGCCACTGTAACATTACATTGTATTATTGCTGTTCTATCCTCTGCATGACCTCCTAGATCTCTGCATTTAGTACCAACATGTAGGCTACTGTGTGTGTGTGTGTGTGTGTGTGTGTGTGTGTGTGTGTGTGTGTGTGTGTGTCATCATGTTTGCACTTTGAGAGAGATTAATTGTATTTAGTGAGACCTCTACTGTACACCAATGCTTTTATATAGTCCCTATGCAAATATTCTTATTTATTTTAAAGTTCCAAATTAGAATTAAAAGAGGATGTTCTCTCCTTGTGATCAAAGTTAGATAGTTAAGTACAATAGTCAAGGTGTTTATTTTGCCTATATTTGCTTAATACATCAGTGTGGCCATGATTAGAGTTGTTTTCCGACACCCATACCAGTAGCTATACCGATACTGCCCAAAATGCTTGTATCGGTATCGGCGAGTATGCCAGTCTATGCCGATCCTATAGCAGGTCATTGGTCACATGATGATATTTCATTTGCTGTCATATGTTGTATGCTTCAGTTGATGTTGCACGATTACTGTACTATTTACATTATTATTTAACTAACTTGTTGCTGCATTTGAACTTGTTTTGAATTTGTATTTATTCCTAGGGTTGGTTCTCAAACGTTTTAATTTCAAGGACACCCATATGGGTCCATTTGGTTCCACTTGTACACTCCCAGAGTTACAGACCTGTAAAGGTCCTTTTGTAACCCCCCCTCAAGGAACCCTGAGGGTCCCTGGACCCCACTGTCCTAGATCTTTTATTACACACTGGGATCGGTACTCTGTAAGTGATCGGTACTCACTTCTTTACCTTGTAAACCTGTGATGTGACTATAAAACTGATTCTGATTCTGATTCTGATTCTGTATCGACCAATATGCAAGTTATGGGAATCGGTATCGGGAAGGAAAAAATGGTATCTCCAACCATGATTACTTATATAATAAGTGAATGTAATACACTTTCAAGCAATGTACTCTTCTCTCTAACATTGCTTTGCAGATCACACATCTCGCTGAAATGAATTTCTTGCGTAATCGCCTTGTGGTTTTGGGCCTGGTGTTGTTGGCCACCGTTCTGCTGTACCTGCTCCTGCCGTCCATCCGTCAGGGCAGCATGGAGCCTTCTCTTGACGTTCAAAGAATAGGGTTGGGGTTGATTCCCGCGTCACCTCCTCCCCCGCCAACCATAAACGTGTCTGTACGCACAGGGCAGCTACCCGGAGACCCCCCGCTGTTCTTCAGAGAAGCTCTGCCTGTCGATGGAGCTGGTAGGCAAATATTGCCAAGGTGAGCTGCCTAGAGGAGATTGTCTCGATTATTATTCTTATTTTATTATGAGAGTGAGGTATATAATCAGGACGATGTAAGGCATGAGGAAGAACCAGCTAGTCTTCCCAATTACCAAATTACCCCCCACCACTATACTCTCCGCCCATCTTCGCTCCCATGAACACGGGCAATTGTATTCATTGGACCAACCGGCCAAGCCCGTAGCACCACAGAGGATTCAAATCCCTAGGCTGTGTGTCTGAAAGTAGTCATTTACTACTCTGTACTCCCTATATAGGGAGTTCTATGTAGGGGGGGGGGAATATACAGCAAACTCATCTGCAAACACATTTCCGACACTACTTGGGTCGCTGTTAATGACATCATTGCTGTCTCTTGCCAGAGTAACGTCTGCATTTTTCTTTAAGTGCAATGCTGGATAGGGTTTGCTAGTTTGTAGGATAGGATGAGTCCACTATGTGGTATAACAATTATCACTATACATTTGAACACTACTACAAAATGGCATAATAATAATCACTATATAGTATATATAGTCAATAGGGAAATATTTTGGACACAGCCCTTACTTTGAGGAAGTTTGGTGGGGGAAAAAAAAACATTGTTTATTTTTCTGCAGACTACAAGTGGTCCTTCTGCACGGCCAGGCCTTCTCATCGAAAACTTGGGAAGAGCTAGGCACACTCGCATTACTGGCAACTAATGGATACCAGGCTTTGGCGATGGATCTGCCAGGTAGAGATGCAATCTCAACATATCAACACTGGCTGAGCAATTTCTTATGTGTGTGTGCATATAAATTATAAGACGTTTGACTTGGTTGGCTGCTCTTTATGTTCACATCTACACAATATCACAAGGTAACAAATACACATTTGATAACATTTGATGTTAGGGCAGACACTCTAACCACAAGGCCACTGAGCTGGTTAGAGAGCTGAATTAACTGTCCAATGAATATCAAGTTACTCAGCTTCTTTAATGATCTGCAGAAACATCCAGTGTGTGTTAAGAGCTTGTAATGTAACGATTTCACAGCATGACCATGGTAACTTATTCGTTTATGGACTCTGCAATGTATGTCAAAGAGGAGACAATTTTGGATGATCAACTATTGAAGATATCTCACTAACACGACGTTGTACGTGTCTACATCTACCCAATACCCATTTTACTTTAACACCTAGAAATGTTGAAGGATTGGAAAAGATTATAAACATTCCAAAAGCAAAGAAAAA
This sequence comes from Gymnoscopelus braueri, assembly GCF_963280865.1. NCBI lineage: Eukaryota > Metazoa > Chordata > Actinopteri > Myctophiformes > Myctophidae > Gymnoscopelus > Gymnoscopelus braueri. Next base: position 2,377,081 of record NC_137612.1, read on the forward strand.
TACATTTCTGACTTACAGTATGTCTGATACGGTAGTAACCATTTCTCTATCACATTATGCTAACACTGTGGCAAAGTTTTCCCCTAAAAAAGCCATTACAATACGTTTCTTTTCCTTTTTCCTAATATTCTTGTTCTATCTTGGAGGATTCGGGAACTCGCCTGACTCTGATGCCTTGAAGACGGATCAGAATCGAGTGGATCTTCTCCGGAGGTTCATGGAAGCTCTTGGCGTTAGGACAGCTGTGCTTTTGAGCCCTTCCATGAGTGGACACTACTCCATACCCTTCCTTATGAAGCACAGTGTCCAGCTGCATGGATTTATTCCCATAGCTCCTGTCGGAACACGAAGTTACACTCCACAGCAGTATCAGACTATTCAGGTGAGTGATGGGTTTGCCTATGTAATGTTCATGTTTATTTGATTGTAAATCAAATAAACTTATACTGTACATATGACTTATACATTATAGTTTTACAAATATGAACAGAAATTAGTACAAAGGACCATTGTATAGGTTTACACAAATACATAAAGGGAACACGAATGTATTGTATTTCTTGTTTAATTTTTCATCCATCCCCAGTGTAAAAAACTTAACAAACTGATAGATAATAATACCGCTATGTATTTACTCACTTTAACTGATGAATAACTATGCTACAAATGGAGTACAAAGTAGCAACGCGTCATAACTTATGTAAAGCAGTTCTGCAAGATAATTGTTGGCTAAATTGAGTACATTTTATCCTCATTTCAAAACTGAGTACCTGATAATGTTGGTTCTGTGAGGAAAGGATATAGTTTTATACTTTTGTATAAACAAAGGCAGAGCTCAAAGAGAAAAGGCAGGAGCTGAATACAAACCTAATAAAAAGCAGTTGTGTCTTTTTTGAGGTAACCGGAACGCTCGCCCCAAAACACACTCGCCCCCATTTGTTTATGCAGAACACTCGCCCCCTGCGGCAGGGGAAATTATGTTCCACTGTAGGTGCTTACATAACACTTAAGAAATACTAAATTATACAGAATTAACCACATTCAACCTGGTGTCCCTATTTTTGACATGTCATTATAGGCTCTACAAGCTCACAACACACATTATAACACGTTGTGAGCTCTTAGATATAGTTATTTTCTACAATTTGTGAATAGGCTCAAAAATACAGGACAGTTTTCACCCATTTCAAGCATGCCGATAGGCCATGTACTGTGTATGCATACTTTTCTCTCTTAACATTGTGGTCTCTCTGCTTCTTGCTCTTTCCATTGCAGACTCCCACTCTGATTGTGTTCTCTTTCCACTGCAGACTCCCACTCTGATTGTGTTCTCTTTCCACTGCAGACTCCCACTCTGATTGTGTTCTCTTTCCACTGCAGACTGCCACTCTGATTGTGTTCTCTTTCCACTGCAGACTCCCACTCTGATTGTGTTCGGAGCGCTGGACACAAACCTGGGAGCCCAGTCCCACAAGAACCTCATGCAGATTCCACATCACTGGGTCCTGAAGCTAGACGGAGCGCGCCATGCATGCTACATGGACAAACCCAGAGAGTTTCACCAAGGGCTACTTGACTTTCTTAGCAAATTGCAGTGAAACGTGGAGGGGGAACCGTTTCATGCAATTTCATTGTTACAGACTTAGGAACATTATTATTGTCACCTGGAACAAAGAACATTAACATGAAGTGTAGTTTCAGGTGAACGACAATAACATGATACACATCGTCGCTTTGGCGTGGAAACCTCATATGTCCAAAACTCTTACTTTTCTCGAAATGGAAAGAAATTACATTTGTTCCAATTGATCTAATGCAGTTATTATTTAGTCATGAGCCATCTTTAATCATTTTAATTGATTAAATATTTATAAAACCCACAGACAGACTTAACCACTTTCTCACACACACACACACACACACACACACACACACACACACACACACACACACACACACACACACACACACACACACACACACACACACACACACACACACACCCTCTTCTGATATTAATTTGGAACTTTGATGATAACATAAATAAGAATATTTGCATAGGGACTATATAAAGCATTTGTGTACAGTAAAGGTCTCACTAAATACAATTAATCTCTCAAAGTGCACACATGATCTCACACACACACACACACACACACACACACACACACACACACACCGTTGTGAGCTTGTAGATAGATATTTTTGTGTGACACTGTAATAGGGCATTAATTTATGGGGGGGGAAAAAAACACAAAGTTTTAATACGGAGATACAAGGTTTCTGCCTGACAGCAACGACATGTTAGTAGACGTGATTATGGTGCACAGTGTAGTCGGCCATAATCCATAATGTCAAGTTCACCTTTTATTTCCAGTTATATGTAAGAAAAAAAAAAAAGAACATGGGACTAGTTCTGGGACTAGTTGCTTCAGATTTGTATTAGTCATTTATTTAATGTGTTTCATGTGTCCCTTTGCATGTTAAACATGGAATGTCTTTGTTCCATTGTTACCATTTGTGTCTGTGTAATAGCCTGCTGAAAGTCTGCAAACATAGCAGGACATTGTTTTTGGCTTCACATCTCATTTTAACTTTGCATTTGACTAATGGATTTATATATTTATTATAATCTGGTAACCATTCCAGCTCAAGACAGACCTGTACTGGACTTCACCAAAGCCCATCAACTATAGAATAATTTACCTGCTGAATGTTCATAAGAAATAAAAGACAATGGTCCGTGCTGAGATTATCAAATAAACTGCTATTTATTGAAAATGTAAAGTTGTATGTAATATATTTGCAGTTGTTTTGTTTGGACAATCGTGTATAAAAACAAAGTTACTGTATAAATGAGATATGAATAACACGCATTGCATACAATAAAACAAGATATATACAGCTATAGTGTTGTATGTTGATTAGTCACATTAAAACCAGACATCTGCCGCATCAAAGACATTGATTTCAACATGTCTCACACCAACTCTCATCTACAATGTAAATGGTCATGATGCTCTTCTTATGAGATATGGCGTGGCATGGCCTAAAGGCCACTATTGTCTTTCAGTGGGATATCGGTTGCGCACGCACGCACGCACGCACACATACAGTATTTCCAATTTGTTATACTTTTAATTTTACTCCACTGCATCAGAGAGTCAAATGTACTTTTTACTCCTCTACATTATTCGAAAACTTGCTACGTACTTTGTAGATTTTTAAAAGATTTGTATACATTTTATACATTGAAAACTTGTGAAATGGGAACATTCTGCATAATGAGTACTTTCTACGTTTTTGATACCAATACTTTTGTACTGTTACTCCAGTACATTTTTTATTCTGGACTTTTACTTGTCCACCACTGTAGTGAGCGCTAGGGGGCGGTAGTTCCATTAAAGCGCAGAGCTTGGTGGTGAATCAGCAGCTTTTGGTCAGCTGACACCTGGGTCTAACCAGCAGGTTCCTGTTATATTATTATTATACCTCTATGGTTCATCCTCCTAACAACACAAGCCTTATTATAGAGTTATATTAAACCTCTATGGTTCATCCTCCTAACAACACAAGCCACAGCAACATAACGGTGAGTGATTTTTACATAAGAATAATAATAAGCCTGACCTTGTATTAAAATGCATTAAACTGACTAAGGGTTTATTTACCTTGCTCTACGCCGTTAGCTGCTAAACTAACGGCCAACGACAGCCGATGTCTGTGGCGTTTGTAATGCTAGATAATGTAAAGTTATAGCTAACATCATATATAACATAACTATATGCTAACTCGCTAGCTGTAGTATACAACCCTCGTAGACGTATTTATGATTCTGACGTTTTCAATCTACGAGAGTTGTAGGGTGCACTTCCCATAGTGACCTGGACTTTCTGCACTATGCCCCGTAGACACTCCAAACATTGTACAAAATGAAAATAAAGGCGCTTACCGCCGAGCCCCAAATGTTAACTGGGTCTACGGGGTAGTAGTGTAATGTAATAATCCATATCTTTCAATAAAGAAGTGTTTTAATGCCGTCTGTGGCCGAACGCCATTTTTTCACCCTCGTTTACTTCCTGTTTACATTTAGTGTAATTCCGGGTTTCACCGGATGCGCCCCGTCACTACCCGTCACTACCGCCCATTGGGAACTTCCGACAGAATCGGCCACAGACGGCATTAAAACACTTCTTTTTTGAAAGATATGGATTATTACATTACACTACTACCCCGTAGACCCAGTTAACATTTGGGGCTCGGCGGTAAGCGCCTTTATTTTCATTTTGTACATGTTTGGAGTGTCTACGGGGCATAGTGCAGAAAGTCCAGGTCACTATGGGAAGTGCACCCTACAACTCTCGTAGATTGAAAACGTCAGAATCATAAATACGTCTACGAGAGTTGTATACTACAGCTACTAACTCGCTATCATAGCTCTGGTGGTAAAAGGTGAACCTCAACCTTTACGTCAGCAAAGATATTAGATATCTATAGTTTTCATCGACACCTCATTTATAATCTGGACTAGTATGTCAATGTATCAATAATATCAGAAAGTACAAAACGGTATCTTTCCTGGTTCTAGGTAAGGTTAAGGTATAGTTAGATTGGGACTGTTATTGTGGAACTGACTGACTGATTGATTACTGTAACTGTGGTACGATTATATAAATGGTGCTAAAGAAAAACACAAATCCCTGAGGGCTTAATTCCCATTTCAGAAGTAGGAATTGAAAAAAATCCCCAAAAGGTAGCACATCCAAAATTTCTAATCAATCGAGGACAAAGTACTCACATCCACTTAATTTATTGGCACACACCAATAGACTTTATTGGTGTGTGCCAATAAAAAAAGGGATTTTTTTTCAATTCCTATTTTGATATATATACTGAATATTGGGTCTAGCACTCAGAAAACCCATTGCTGATGCGCAACCTCTTTTTCTTATTTAGGCTTATTTCCATTGTGGTCCTGACCTGTGTATTCAATTCATTGAGACATTAAAGACATGCAATGATATGCAACACACCATCTATACTTATAGTGATAAAAAAAAGAGAAAAATATGCACAGTAAGAAAAATATGTACAGTAGACTTTATGGCATATCACTGTCATGTGCACATAAAGTATGAATAATGTTGATCAACTTTAGATGTTTATGTCTTTCTGTCCAGATTGAAGGATGTTGCCTGATAAAGATGGTCCAGGAGCAGGAGGCGGTGCAGGCTGCCAGACCACCTCCTCTGTGGGAGAAGACCCCTCTGTGAGTCTGTTCAGAGAATACCTCCGTCTGAGGACTGTCCACCCGGACCCTGATTATGGTAGGCTTGTGTTTTCATCATGTTACGTCATCTGTCAAAGTCTATTTCTTATCACTCGTTCGTCTTTGTGTGTCGGCTCTGTTCCAATAGACCAAATTAGCCTTGGATCAAGACTATCGAGTCTGACTTTAGCTTTCATATCTATGATGTGCACATGTAAAAGTCATTAAAAATACATGTATGATAGTCTTGATCCAAGGCTAAGACCAAATAGAGATGAGGTCTTATTTTCTGTGCATTACATTCATACAATATGGATCTAGTTTACCATTGTGTTGTGGTAACACTATCGCCACAACCAATATCAGTGGAGTTCTGACAGCATAAGATTATTAAATGTTTAAACATTGCTTTGTATTCATTTATTTTCAGATGCTGCCCTTAGGTTCCTGGACAGAATAGCAGAAGAGCTTGAGCTGCCGCTGAAGAAAATTGAGGTGTGTAGTACTGTACCTAGCTTGATTATAAGTAAGTACGCGTAGAGATGGCCCTAGAATGTCTATGATCTTACATACATTTCATGTATTCCAAATACACAGCCATAGATCGGCCCCATCCAGTGGTGTGGTCTAGGTTTTTTTTCGGAGGTATACGATAATCATTCCCTGCACGAGATGCGCATGGTCGTGGGTATACGCTAGCGCGTTTTCAATGGATGAAATGGTTAGTAGACTGTATACGCTTTCCCCCCAAAAAAATCTACACTGTATACGGCGTATACAGCGGGACACGGTAGAACACACCACTGGTCCCATCCGCATACGGTTAGCAGAGTGATCTGCGCTGCGTCTGTACTCACCCAATAATTAATTCCTAAGACTTGGAGTCCAGGGCCGGATCTAGGCATGGGCAAGGGGGGGCAATGCCCCCCCAAATGCCCTGACTGCCCCCCCAAAAAAAAAAGTTACATTTATGTCATGATATGAAATGTGAGCTTACCATAATCAAAATAATCCTTAATCATATTCCATCATGTATCATTGCACAATTCAAATAATCCTCTGCCCTGATTTTCCACACACACAGTCACACACAAACAACTACTCCTAAACAATAGGAATCAGTATTACACAAACAGCCAAAAAAAAAGGAAAAAAGGAAGCCGCCCCCCCCAGCATTTCCTAATGCCCCCCCAATTAATAATTTCTGTATCCGGCCCTGTGAATGGAGTCAGATATTATCCTCTAGTTTCATATCCATTTGAAAGTTCTGCCAGAAAACGTGTGTTTAGTAAAATATCTCCACTTTTCCACGAGCTGCACACGGACAACTTACTGTCCGGGCGAGTGGCCCGGAATGAGTGCAGGACTGAATATATCTAAACTTCCTTTGGGAAGCACAAACAAATGGGGCACACAATTGACAGGTGCGTTGTGATTGGTGCGGGGTAATGAATCACACCACCGGCCAATTGTGTGCCCCAAACATAGCAGATCACTCTGCTAACCGTATGCAGATGGGACCGATCTATGGCTGTGTATTTGGAATACATGAAATGTATGCAAGATCACAGACATTCTATGGCTAGTGTAGAGAGTGTCGATATTCAAAGGAATTTGAATTTCTCAAAGAAAAATACATTTACTAGCATAGTCTCTTTAACCACTTGAAGCCCAGCATCCCTATTTTGGGGGGAATCAATCAGAACATTCACAGAAAATAGCAGATCTACAAGCACACAACATGACGCGTTTTGTATACAGCGCTGAACCTGGTCAAATAAGTATTAGTTTACTAAGTATTGAGCTGGGGTCTTCAATGTTTTTCAAGCCAAGGACCCCTTAGCTGAGACAGAGATGAAGCAGGGACCCCCATTATGTTTAAAACTGTGTTTCCGATTAAACTTTTTCATAGATTTCATAGATTTGTTTGACACACGTTGTCTGTTCTATTAATATGTTGGTTTCATGTTGATGTGTATTTTCAGTCAGTTAATCTTTTAAATCCTCTATATTTAGTCAACTTGACTGTTGGTCTGCTCTTTTTCCCTCTACACCGGCTCTCCAAAAATAGCTGATCTACAAACTCACAACGCCTCGCAGCATTGTGAGCTTGTAGATCTGCTATTTTGTGTTGTGTTCCCCATCACACAACGATTTGGCGGATCCCCTTGTAGTAACTCTGAGGACCCCCTAGGGGTCCCGGACCCCCTGTTGAAGACCCATTTTATATTGTCTCATTGAATGGGGAGTCGGTTTAATCTAAAACTCTGACATACAGTACATCGTATAATTAGCATTTTATATTTAGAAATATTGGCGAATTGTATACAACATGGAGTGTTAAAATTTGTCGCAATGGACAGCGTTTTCACAGGAAAAAAACATGTTTTTACCACTTACCGATGCTTGTTCCATGCACTGCTTCATGACACAATGAGATTAATAACGTTCAAACACAAGGCTATGAATCTCAATGATACACAGACAAATGTACTGTATGTTGAGAACAAAGGGGTTCCATCGTGCCTCCAGCCAAATTCAGGTCATGATGACCTGATGAAGACGTATTGACATGCCTGTACCCTGTAAATAAACAAGGCTTTAATTGTCTGAGTTGGCTCCAGTGACTTCCTTCCTGGCCAATTTTGTGACAGCTTTGCTATTGATGCCGCCATCTTCAGCATTTCAAGTTTTCCCATCTTAGTGCTTTTTCTCCTCTATTTATTGTACTGTCTCTGTTTCGAGTATCTCTTGTGTACTTGTCCCCTCTCCTTGCAGGTTTGCCCTCGCAGAGTTGTGTCCATCATGACATGGGAGGGGACAAATCCTACCCTGAAGTCCATTTTGCTGAATTCCCACACAGATGTGGTCCCTGTCTACCAGGTACAGTGACTGTCTGTGTGTGTTTTGGCTTTCAGAACAATGTTATTACCTTTTGTTGAAAAAATCAGAAACAAAAACTTTCCATAATCTCCTCTACAGGAACATTGGAAGTACGATGCTTTCACAGCTGTCAAAGATGCAGAAGGGAACATTTATGCTCGGGGAACACAGGACATGAAGTCTGTTACCATTCAGTGAGTAGAAGGAACTTTTGATATGTGGCTTATATAACTATGCTTTGTATTTATAATCACTTCATGCGGGGAAAATGCTGAACAATTAGTTTTTGTCCACAGCTCTACTACGTTACCAACCTGATAAAGCTGTGTACAAAACTTGTTTTTGGCTGTTTTCCACATGAAGGAAGGAAGAGTTAATGTCTGTGGTGATTCCCCTGTTTTCAAAGTTGCATATGTCCCCCGCTATGACTGTGAGTAGAGCAGCCAATGGTTTGAAGTGATTTGCTTGCCATCATAGGTATATCCAGGCCATCCGAAGACTCAAAGCAGGGGGAAAGAAACCCATGCGCACCGTGCACTTGATGTTTGTCCCAGGTAGGAATTATTATTTACCAATTATCACTTTTTAAGAACACTATTTATTTTCTTCCCCTCTATTTTACTAACATATAAATCTAAAGAGCATACGTGCTGATGTGCTGTGCACCAAATATGCAAACACTTACCAAAGGAATTGTTCAAGGGTCAGTTGTTTAGATTTTGTTGTTTAATGATGTACTTGTTGCACTTTGCTATCGGTTGTTAATCATTCATTCTGATTTTGTGTCGTTCATTTTCTCAGATGAAGAAGTTGGCGGTCACAAAGGAATGGAAACATTTGTGAAGCTCCCCGAGTTCCAGAAATTAAACATTGGCTTTGCACTTGATGAAGGTAGATAACTAACTTTTAGACCCTAACCCTTTTTTCCCAGAGTTAACGGCAGCAACATGAATATGCTTTGTTGTTGCATTTTTGAGGGGTCAGCTTAAAACAGAAATGAGACTCGGTCACCTATCGTATTAAGATGGAACACAGCCACATAGCAATTTTGTAGTGGATCTTCAATGCACATACTGTACTGTATGTGCATTGACAAGATTCTGGGGCTATGATGTAGGTCAATGGAGTTCCACTTGCTAGAGGATGCCAAAGAGCACCATTTTTGAGCTGGACCACAGACCCCTGGGTTGCATCATCAATCTTTGTGTTGTGCTAGAGTCTGTCTCTCTCCCAAGTCCCAACAGAGTTAGCCTCTATACAACAACGTGTGTGCGTGTGCTTTAGGGCTGTGAATCGTCTGCTATCTCACAAATCGATTAGATTCCGATTCTTTGGGTCACGATTCCGATTTTTATCGATTTTTTTCAAAACAAACAATTCTCGATTCAAAATCGATTTTCGATTAAAACGATTCTCGATTCAAAACATAGGATTTCAGGATCTACTCCAATCTGCTGGCATGAGAACAGAGTACATTTATGTAGCTTTTATAATTGTAAAGGTTTTATCAACTGATAATAATGTAAACACACAAAGGTAAATCCAAGATCTTTTTTTTTTTTTTTTTTATTAAAAAAAAAAGAGAATCGATTCTGAATTGTCCAACAGTAGAATCGCGATTCGTATTCGAATCGATTTTTTCCGACACCCCACTGTGCTTGTGTGCGTATGTATGTAGGTCTGGCCAACCCCGGTGAGGCCTTCACAGTGTTCTATGGAGAGAGGAACCCTTGGTGTGAGTATAAAATACACCACGCTACTCATTTGAGGGCATTTTCCCCAATACATGCCGTTATTTATTATTATTATTATACGTTTTTTAATCTAGTTTACTCTGTTTCAAACTCATGGTGATGTCAAAATTAAGTAAGATATTTTACTCAGGGATCACAGTCCATTGTCCAGGCAGTCCCGGCCATGGCTCCAGGTTCGTGGAGAACACGGCTGCAGAGAAGCTGGTGAGTTTCAAAATGTTTTTTCCAAATGTCATTAGAGGGTGTTTTATTATGATGATTTGCATAATTTTGGAGGATTATGAGAGGCTTTAGAAGGATTTTGACAGTGACCGGGTTTGTTTGACTGTTTATCTTCTTACAGCGCTGCATCATCAACTCTTTCCTGGACTTCAGAGAGAAGGAGAAACAAAGGTGAGATAAGAGTAGATGTCAAATCCAGATTTCTAAAAAAAACATGCCACTTGTTGGGGCTGCAAAATGCAGCTTTTATTATTAAAAAACAGTTGACCTATTGATCTGCTGTTGTTTGGTAGCTACAGTAGTATGTATACTCAGGAACAGTGGGCTCCCTAGAACTCTCTGCACCTCAATGTCGCTGAATGTTGCAATGTTTGCAGAATTCATGAGAATGTTTTTTTCCCCCATGTGGAATAAAGGTGTTTGCAAACATGTCCTGTGTCTTCCAGCTGAGCGAGTGTAAAGCTATTTAGCCTATATACTCTTTACTCAGTCGTGATGCGACACGTTGTGAGCTTACAGATATCCTTATAGATCTCTCCTTAGTGCACCATAATATTTCATATCCATAGTCCAAATAACCAAATGGACCCCATAAGAGACCATTTGATTCCTGAGGTGGCCAGTCTTAAAAAAATTATAATTTAAAAAAAAGTTCTGAGGTGCCCACTGTACCGGTTACCGAAAAGGGTAACGCAGAGCCAAAATATTATGTAATGTACTGAAAGCGGCTCTCTGGGGCTATAGAATGTAGTGCTAACAATTCAAAACTCCACAAAGGTTATACGGTACTTTAAATGGGTCATGGGGCTGTTTCTGGTTGGTCCCTGCAGGACATGAGCTCTGTCACTGGGGCTTTTAATGAGCCTGGGGTAACAGAATATTGGATTTATGCAGGATTACTCTGATAATGTGATAACCTGCCACCTGCACTTTAAAAAAAAATGGCAGTGATAAAACAAAAGTAGTCGTAGTAAACTTGCCTTGTATATTATTGTGGACTTCACCAAACCATTCAGTTTTCACAGCAATAATGGAAAGCCTTGTATTTACTGTATTTACTTTATGAATTGTCTTTTTAAATGAATCTGAAATGTTTGATTTTTTTTTGAATAGATTTAGACAATTCTGAAAATAGGGCTAAAGTGGTTTAACATAATATGTTAAACCACTTTAGCCCTATTTTCAGATGTCCTGGTCATTCATTCTCGATTACCAAGCCTGTGAGGTGTTTTCTGAACGCACGTCCGTTCTTTGCGTTCATGGTATAGAGAAATGGCCTTGGAATAGGGTTTTTGGAAGAAAGGCAAGGCAGTGAATGTCTTTTATCAGTGTTGGTGACTTTGGTCCAGTGGTTGTAGCCCTGCTCAGTTAATTTAGAGATGCTACACCCATGCCATGTCTGTTTATGGTCATTTAATGGTATGTTTATGGTCGTTCTAAATGATCTTTGACTGATTTGGAAAGTCATTTTTATTGCTATGTAATGATGACACTGTTCTAAAATGTCTGTGAATTGCAGGCTAAATACCAGTGAATGTTTCACCCTGGGTGATGTTACCACTGTGAACATGACCATGGTGAAAGGAGGGATTGCTTACAATGTCATCCCTGCTGAAATGGATGTGAGCTTTGACCTGAGAATACCTCCCACTGTCAATCTTCAGGTCTGTACGCAGTGGTGGAAAAAGCACTCGCGTTCTTTTTACCTAAGTAAAAGTATCAATACTGCAATGTAGAAATACTCTGTTACAAGTACAAGTCTGGAATTAAAAATGTACTTGAGTAAAAGTACATAAGCATTGGCATCAAAATGTACTTAAAGTACCAAAAGTAGAAAGTATTTATTATGCAGAATGTCCCATTTCACAAGTTTTCAAATGTACAAAATGTATACAAATCTTTTGAAAATAGCTGGCTATTTTCAAATGGCTGAAGTGGGTAATCTACAAAGTAACTAGTATCTAATGTTTTTAAATGATTGTATTGGAGTAAAAGTACAATATTTGCCTCTGAGATGTAGTGGAGTAGAATATAGAAATAAATGTATGCTCCAGTCAAGTAAAAAATACCTCAAAATTGTATGTAAGTGCAGTACTTGAGTAAATGTACTTAGTTACTTTACACCACTGTCTGTCTGTATGCATGTCTTATATGTTACTTTTCCAGGTCAAAGATCAAAGCTACCACTTAACAAAAACCTCTAAATCCCTGACAGGAGTTTGAAGAACAGATCAAACAGTGGTGCAAGGAAGCAGGAGAAGGGATTACCTATGAGTTTGCACAGGTCAGTGAACTTCCACTCAGTATTTCATAAAAAAATATATATTAATAATTAAAATGTAATAAAAGCTCTCTTGCTTTGAAGTGTCAGATGGTCCAAAAACAAATTCACTTCCTTTGTAGAAACACATGAACCAGAATGTGACCTCCACAGACCTTCATGACCCTTGGTGGAATGCCTTCAACACTGCATGCAAGGAAATGTGAGTGTGCAGTGTTTTGTACAAAGCCCACTAGACTGAGCATTAAAGGTATGTTTTAACCAGGCCTGGAATTTCACCATTTTAGGGGCAAGGCCACTTGGCCTTTGGTGTTGTTGTCCATTTGTTTAGGGCAGTGTTTATCAACCTTTTTTGTGCCAAGGCACACCTGGCATAGCCAAAAGATCCCAGGGCATACCTAGATATACGGTATATATATATATATATATATATATATATATATATATATATATATATATATATATATATATATACGGTGTATATATATATATACACACACACACTAGGGGTGTGCCGATACACTCATTTCACGAAACGATACGATACGATATTGGGCACACAACTTCGATACGATTTCGATACAATACGATGCATTATTCAGACATGCAAACTTGTAGCTTTTCAGCTTCCACTAGCCGTTTTGAATCCAAATACGGCAATAGTGTGACACCTGACCCGGAAAAAAACACTGTTGTCACCCTTTTCACCTCAGGCTGTTTGCATGCCTGATTATTATTATTGCTAAAAAAAAAAAAAAAATGATATTTTTTCAAACCATCTTCAAACGGCGCGGCACACCTCAGCAGTAGCCCCGGCCCAAAATTGGGACGTTTGCCAGGGTTGATAAACACTGGTTTAGGGCACAAAGGCCAAATGCCAGGGCAGGGAGGCCATCAAATGAGGCAAGATTTTAGTCCATTGAAAGAATTAATTGGATTTAAGGGTTATGTAAGGAAGGAAGGAAGGATTTTAAATGTAATATGTAGACTATCTGCAGTGAAATAAATAAATGATGGTATTTACAATCTAATGCTCAGCCCTGCACCAATCAAAGTCACTGGATTGGTTTAAAGATGGGGACTCAGGGTTGTTTAAGAATTCAGGATCTCAACAAAAGACAAGAAAGAGACAGAGGAGAAAGTGGTACGGTCAGCTGGGGCATTAAGGCCACTGTGGCCTCAGGGCATGCCATTTTTAGAGGGGCACAAGGCCAAACTGAGGGGCAACGACAGCCATGGCCTTCGTGGCCTCCCTGAAATTCCTTCCCTGGTTTGAACCTTTTAGATTTTTGAGGCAAATAAAGTCTCACTAACATCTGCTCTGCAGGAATCTTAATTTGGAAAAGGAGATATTTCCTGCAGCCACAGATAGTCGATTTATCCGTGCGGTGAGTATAAGGAATAGGATGCCAATTATAAACCAGGACAAACAATTACACTGAAAGCCAAGTAAAGGTTATGGTTATCAGTAATCATTGTGAATACATGTTCACTATGTTTCAACCTGACTGTTGTTTTCTTTGGTGATACTTTTCTTCGTGAAAACAGGTCGGTATTCCTGCTATTGGCTTTTCTCCAATGAACCGCACACCCATCCTCCTGCACGACCACAATGAATACCTGAATGAGCAGGTGTTCATCAAGGGCATTGATGTGTATGAGAGACTCATTCCAGCTCTCGCCAGCGTTCCAGCCCTTCCTAATGAGGCTTAGATAAGCCCTGTCTCTAATCTTTGCTTTGACAGGTTTTTAATAAAGAAGTGATGAATTAACTTGAATAACTTGCCTATACTGTATATTACCAAAGAATGAGAACATACTGAATATTCCTCTGAGCGCTTCATTTAGCAATACTCAGGACACGGCTACAGTAGCTCTGTTACTCAATACCGTAGTGGCTTTGTAGCAACATCATTATATCATCATTGTTGGTTGTGTGTGTGTTTAAGTATGAGCAGTCCTAATGGAATATTACAAAATAAGCATGTTAAAAAAAACGGTTTTCGACTTGTTTGAATCTGGAATCTTTTGATTGGCACTTTGTAAATCGGTATACTTTTGAATTTGTATGTTTCAAGTTTTATTTAATAAAGATTTGAATAATTTCTTAATACTTAGTACTGTATTTTCCTTGGAACGTATGTGCGTGCGTGTGCGTGTAGTATATAATAACGGCAATGCACATTCCAGATCACATTCCTGTTTTGGAATATTTTGTGCCTACAGGACAAGGCTTTCTATTGTTGGTGTGTGAACTCTGTTGGTGTGTGAACTCTGTTGGTGTGTGGTGTGTGAACTCTGTTGGTGTGTGGTGTGTGAACTCTGTTGGTGTGTGGTGTGTGAACTCAACTGGATACTTGGTTGAAAACGGCTTATCAAACAATAACCAAGTACCTTTATGCTGACATTTAGACAAATGCTGATAATGGAAAGTAATATAGTATCAAAGATTAAAAGTTGATTTAGAAATTTTTGGAATATGCAATCTGACTTCTCAGTGCTCCACCGTACAGTATCTCTCAAATATTGACATTGATTGATTGAATACTTTATTAGTCAGAAATGTAAACGGCACGTGGTGGTACAGTCAGACATTTGGGCTAGAAGGATAACACAAAATAAGTCCTGGGGACTTGTTTCCAATGTGGTCCATGTATTCAATTCATCAATTCACCATTATCCAAGAATGGCCACTGGAACTGTTTTGAACTGCTATTTATTTCAAATGAAGCCAAGGTTTTTTTTTTTTAAATACAATATTATTAACATATTGTTCATATGTTATGAACCGACCTTTCCACCCCACTATCCTGTTTAAAATGTTCTTTGCACTCTATTTTCATTCATGTACTATTAATTTGCATTTAAATTTGTTGCACTTTGAGATTTCTGAGAACTACTCTATATAAATCACATTTATATAATATTTACATGATATGTTACATTATGTTTTATAAGTACCTCAGTAAAACAAGAACAGAGCACCAGCTTTTACTATTTTGGCCATGGCCTCCCTCGACCTTGACCTTGAAATGAATGGCAGTTCAAGCATTGCATAAGTCAGCTTGCCCCAAAGCCTTATGATAAGGCGTAATCCATGATGTATGAAGGTATATGGGTATTGGATAATGTACATTAAGACACATTGATGGAAGAGGGGGCACAGATTCGTTAGGCTGTTGACACGAGGTAAAGGACAGTCTGATCTACAATTCCCTTTGGAGTCGTGTTCTAATTAACAGTGTATGACTCTCCATGGGGGATCAGAAGGAAGACGGTCGGTAATTAGACTTCTCTCCCTGGGACACGACGGTGGTATTAGCACACAGGGCTGTCAGGGAGAGGAGGGCTAAAGCCGAAAGTACATCCTCGATCCCAAAGGAACAGCAATAGGTAGGCAGCTATCATTTCTCAAACGTTTTCATGTCAAGGATTTGGCCATGGACCCCCTTTTGAAAAGATGTTGTGCCAGGGACCCCATAAGAGAAGGTTTGTCACACCTGTCAAAATGTTTCAAAAACATTGTGGCCTTAGATAGCTGGGCTATTTTCAAATATAAAAATATAGGACTTGTTTAATCTGTTCCTCGTTTTGCTAGGGACCCCCTGGAAACCCCCTCAAGGACCCCTGGGGGAACTGTACACTGATTTACACAAACGCTGTATATAGACAGCACAATGTGTTCCTATGGGAGGACATTTTTGGAGCCTTAATGATAGGCTACCAACACGTTGATACAGCTGAGACCAGAGGATACAGAATCTCCTCTGCTTTAATGAACCTCAACCTTATTACACTGCGTCAGAAATAAAATGTTATTATTCCTCTGTCTAAGAGTGGACCAACCAATCTGCCCCAATGGAAGAAAGCAGAGTTAACAACTGTAAGGCATGGAATCTGTCGTCTCAATGGCAAAAATACATCTGGTAAATGGGGATGAATTGAATCAGAGGATGCCATGATGGATGAGAATGTTTTTTATCATGGTGACACGTTGTGAGATTGTAGATCTGCTATTTCTCAAAAGAAGTTAAATGGGACATCCTGCATAATGAGTAAAAAGTTGCCCATAGGCTACTGTTACTTTTGCTATACTTGCTACTTTTGTACTTTTACTCAAGTAAAGTTTTGATTACAGGACGTTTACTCATGTCATAGAGTATTTCGACATTGTGGTAATGCTACGTTTAGCTGCTTAATATAGGTAGAGTTCTTCCTCCACTGGATGGAGGTAACCATGGGAACGGACAGAGATGATAATGGCTCCAGCCAGGCACAGGAATGTAGATAACAGCTCTCCTACCAAACCAGCCTCAGATCAGTTGTTGCCATGACTGCTTATTATAAGCGACTTTGGGCTTGCTTTTCTGTAAAGTTGCTTGTAAATATTGGTAGTTGTGTTTTTTTAGGCTTATTTCTGAAGTGTAGTTGCTTATTTGGGCTTGGCTTCCTATAACGTTGTTTAAACCAGTGGTTCTCAAACATTTTCATGTTAAGGACCCACAAATTAATACGTAATTGCCCTCGGACTCTCATCTGAAAACATTTTGTTCCCGGTACCACCAGATTTGTGTTGTTAAAATGTTTTTCAAATGTCTTAAATTTCTATCTATTTCAAGATTCTTTTATGAAAATACAAGATCTACAAGCTCGCATCGCAACGCGCTGTGAGCTTGTAGATCGGCTATTTTCAAACAGCTGATGTATATGGTTTAAAGTGCTTGTGTGGCCTGTAGTCGCTTTTTTTTTGGGCTTGTTTTTATAGACATGGTTGCTTATTTATCTCGCAGAATCTGGCAACACTGCTTCAGATAGGCTATTATTCAAAAACAACCAGCAACAGAGTCATTTTCCCACTTCAGCTACCATTTTTTTTTTTTTACAGAAACACTTTCCCCTTAGACATTCAACTATGTTGCATTTTTCTAATAAATAAGGCTACCAATGTGTGGGGTCACCAAACATTGTACCCCCATAAAATGGGGGGTCTTGGTATAAAAAAGAAAGTTTGATAATCCCTGCTGTAAATCTGTAAAAGATAACTGGCCCAGGGGCCTCCTTGAGTTTTAATCCGCCCCTGCCCTGCATAAAACCACAAGCTAAATAGAAACGTATTGTCTCCGCCAGGCCAAAAGGCATGGCCGAGACTGTTTTCCACCCTGTCTGTCCGTCCGGCCCGGGTGTCTGTCTGTCTATGTACAGCTAATCTCCGGCACCATTGGCACCATTGGCCCGATTTGACGTGAAACTGTGCACACACACTCAGCTGGATGCCAGAGCAGAACCTCTGCCCCAAATTCTTCTCGTGGGCCTGTTTTGCAAAAAAAATAATTGACAGTAGTCCTACAGATTTTGTCCAAACATCACGCAAATCGGTACACAGTGATCTCTATATTCCATCCTGATTGGCTAAGATTGGCTTCCAAAGTTTCCAGGGGTGGTCGCTTGACTCGCTTAGAACAAAATGCCTCAAATCATGAACACAGAGTGCGATTTTTGTGAAATTTTGCAGGCACATTCCCACTAAGCTGAGGAAGAAATGCCGCTTGAAAATGTTCAAATCAGCCTCATGGTGGAGCTATAATAGGCTTATTCGTGTTTTTACACATAACTGCACCTATCTGTGTAAAACTTTGTATGCGCACTCCCTAGAGGCCAAGGAAAAACCTTTGCCATGCATTTTTCACACCTGCCTTTTATAGCGCCACCATGAGGATGATTTTTGTAAAACTTTTTTTTCATTAGCCCCACAAATTTTGTCCAAACAAATTGGTACACATTATCTCTATAGTCAAGTGATCAAGACAGATCCATCCGATTTTTCATATTCCATCGCGAATTCCGAACATTGCTGGCCCACAATAACCTATATTATATACTTATATACCTACCTATGACCTGTGCTCCGAGGAGCACTTTTTAAGTTTATATTCTCTAGGCTTCATTCTACTGTTGCCTAGAGAACGTGAGCGAGCCTCATCCATCCAGCGCTGCTGATGAGAGAGAGAGAGAGAGAGAGAGAGAGAGAGAGAGAGAGAGAGAGAGAGAGAGAGAGAGAGAGAGAGAGAGAGAGAGAGGTAGGTACAGTGTGGGCGCGCTAGGCTGCAGTGTCTTGGCAGCAGCAGCTGCATTAGAGCATCTCTCTCTCTCTCTCTCTCTCTCTCCATGATGGTTGATCCGCACCGGCAGTGATCACAGCTTTACATGATGTCGACATGACAAGAAGAGAACAACCCGCCATGGACTCGCTGCTAAGAAACTGAAAACCGCCCCCCCCCCCCAATTAACACGGACTAATTGTCTTGGAGGAGGATAGATCAGATCAGTGCTTCATTGATCCACGCATTGAAACCCCCGTGACTATAGACATTTTTTTTTTAATGGAAAATGGCGATAGGCTCACAGTCTTGCAGCATCGTCTGCTTGGTATCTCTCCAGATCATCTTGATGTTCAGCGCATCATCATGGCCTGGAGCTCAGGGACTCACGTTTCCGCAGCAATACACGTAAGTGGACGATGGATACATTGTTGCTAAAAGTGTCAACTTGAGTCAGGTTCACTTAGATGGGAGCCAAAATACTGGTTACTTTAACGCTACTTATTACCACTGCGTTATATCATTTGATATAGAGGTGCGAATTCTGTCCCAATGCTTTTTTGACACTGTGCTGTCAATGGACATAATGGTGCAAATAATTTGCAGGCTTCACAGTGTTTTTGTTATTTCAGTTGTTATGATAGCCTACGTTACACCCCCCCTCTCTCTCACACACACACACACACACACACACACACACACACACACACACACACACACACACACACACACACACACACACACACATCAACAAATCTGCATGAAATTAAATAATTGTTGTAATATTGGGATACTGTTTTTGTCTTTTTTGCCTTTGTAGGCATATTTTTTCTCTGAGGTAAAGGGTGTAAAATCTTGTGGCATATTCAATTAGTCTGTATTTGAGAAAATATTATATTGCGATCACTCTAGTCTATTTGTAGAAATCAAAGCACTGCACAATGGTGTAGAGATAATGTAAAACCAAGTCTTTAAACTGATTCTTTGACTTTGAGGAACCATCAGTGAAGTTATGGTGACATTGTACTTTGCAAGCAGGCCAGGTTTACAAGTTTCCTGATCACTGATCTCTCACTGGCATTCTGAAATCATAAGTAATGTTAGTTGTTGACAAACTGAACAGAGATTACTGTGTGAATCTTTCTCAGTTCTTGGTGAGGGAGAGCGTTTTCAAACAGACTTGTAGGTTCAGTGCAAAGCATCCTTTTTCCAGCTTCCCTTTAAAACCTGCTAAAATCCCTCACAAGCTCTCTAGATGAGGAAGAGGCTCTCTAAAGGAGGAAGAGGCTCTCTAAAGGAGGAAGAGGAGGCATACCATTGCGGGATTCAGAGGAGGCAGCATACGTAGCCTACTGTACAGTGACACTTTAGTCCGTCGTGGCGTAGTCTGACATGTAACATTAATGATCTTTTTTGTCATTTTTAATTATCCTGTGCTCTGTTCCTAACCCCTCCTAACCCTTCACTGTTAAGTACAGCTGGCTCTTGACTTGAGACTACAATAATTATATGCCCCCCCCCACCTCCAGGCGCTGCAATCCGGCTGCACTGAGGAGGAGGGGGGGTGGGGGGGGTGGGGCGGGGGGCTTGCCAGATGGCACAGTGGGACACTCTAGGACAGAGCAAGGCATTTCTGGCCAATCACAGCTGGAAATAGGCCTACTAGGTTTATTTACCAATTAGAGGAAGGTCTATAAATCAGGGAAGTGTGTGTGTGTGTGTGTGTGTGTGTGTGTGTGTGTGTGTGTGTGTGTGTGTGTGTGTGTGTGTGTGTGTGTGTGTAGAGGTGTTGTGATGAATTGGGTTATTGCGTAAGGCGGTATAGCAGCTTTCTCCTCATCTCCACAGTTTTTTTTCCTTCTCTTTCTGCTGAGTGTTTTTAAACTGCCCCCTCAGTGCCCTGGGTCTCTTCATGTACGCTAAATGAAGCAGAATCGCTACACTGAAGAACAGCATCTTACTCCAATTAAGAATTAATACTGCAGCAGTCAAGATTTATCCTCCATCTCCCTCCCTTTTACTACGCCCTCTTCCCTCCCTCCCTCTCCCTGCCTCTCTCTCTCTCTCTCTTGATCTCTCTCTCCTCCCCTCCCCTTTCCCACTGTTTGCTCCATTCACTCCATCTTCACTTCCTGCCGCTCCACCCTCTCGCAACCTCTCGCTCCCGTCTCTGTAAGTGAATATGGGTCACAGCATGCCATGCCTCTCTCTCTGGTGTCCCTGGGGTGTGTCGGTGTACAGGCAGGTAACAGAGTAGACGCGTAAGTATGGAGCTGAGCTGAACCGCTTTATCGCTGTACAGCTGCTGAGATATAGTTTTCTGATGTCCCATGGGCTCTGTATAGGCAGATGATGTGAAGCATGCCTGACTCGTGCTCTATTCTCTAAAAACGTCACAACTGTGCTTCAGCTGCACTGAGTCACTTGGCTGAAACGGCTGTGTGTTTTCTGTGGGCTGTTGTCACGTAACAGCCCTGTTAAGTCATAAGCCCAGCTGTTGAACTAACGGTTGCCCGACTGCCCGTGGCAAGAACATTTGTAAAACGTTCGGGCAAGTGTAGTTTGCTCTCAGGTTGCCTGAACGGGCAAGTGCGCTTGAGTGGGGAAGCAATCGTCTTTAGTTTACACAATTCAGTGTTAAAATTAACAGTAATTCAAATTTTACCTATCATTTTATAATGGACGATTTACTTTTCGGGCAAGTGGGCATGACCTTTGGGCAAGTATAACATGACTGAGCCCTTAGTGTCAACCCCTGATAAGCCTGATTTATATTTTGTAATACAAAGCAATACCAGCCACTATGCTGCTGTTGGACAAAGCCTTGTATGGCCATTCCTAGTTAGATTCTGATGCAATGAGCCCACCATCTATAATTTTTTATTTATTATTTTCTGTTACATGAAAATGGAAACCGGTCAATGGCATATGACATGTAAAATGGCATAAAATTGGATGGTAAATAGACTTTGCAAGTTATTTCAGGAACTCAGGACGAATTTCATAATCTCAAGCATTGCCAAAACTGTATGAAAACCTAAGGCTGACAGACCTACTGTAACATAGTGTAGATTAGAAGGTCTATAATAGGCAGCTGGCTTTGAGGTAAGTCTCATGATTAGATTTGTCTCGATCGTGTTTCACAAAATTTCTCATCTTGGATGTTTTTGTGGTAGATCCTGTTTTTCTGGCCACAGCAAAATTTAGAAATGCGGTATGTGTATTGCTTTGTGTAATACTGTACATGTTGACAAAACACTGCTGTAGCAGAAAATCTCTGCCGAGTGCCATTTTAATGAAAATCTGATAGATTTAGCTCAGTTACAGTACAGTCCTAGACTCCTACTTACTGATATGAGTTCTTTGGTAGAATATGATTAGGGTTCTGGTATGGATGCTGCTGCCACCTCTACAAAAAACAAAATGTAATTTTTATAGAGTGCTCCATGGTTGTTGTTTTTCTAATGCTGCCACTTTGAGTTTTTATTAGAAAATTAGAATTAGAAATTAGAAAACTTTTATTAGAAAATATTTCAACTTATCGAAACGTCTTCCACATAAATGTGTTTTTTATCAACCATTCAGTCAAAGCTGAGTTGGGACGTAACGTAAGAATTTAATTGCAGATGTTGTCATAGATACAAAACCCACACAGAGCTATGTTTTCCTCATCGTCGTCTCAGTGCTTAGTTTCCACTGGGGCCTGAAAGTGTTTTTCTCCATCAGAAATAGACACACTAAGAGAATGTAGATAAATAGGCACATGGCAGTATGTCATTTGATTGATTGACTGATTGATTGAATACTTTATTAGTCAGAAATGTAAATAGCACAAGGTATCATGCCATTAGCCTGTATTAGCTTTTATTTTTCTGTCACGTTTATTTGTTGACACCGGACAGCTGCAGTAAAGCTGATTTTCTTTTGATGCCTCCAGCCAGGACTTTACATCCACCCATTGATTTGAACCATAACATCTAACAATTAAGAAAGAAAAACTAATCATTATTTGTGTGGTGGTGTGGTAGAAAACATTTTTACAGTCTTGCAACAGACTGGCAAAGTTACACAATGCCATATTTAATTATATAGTCCCACCAAAACCACAAAATGTACCACGAAGTTCATCAGTACAATATGCATAAAGCATACTGGAGCCTCAGTGCTGTGTGATGTTGATCTATGAATCAGTGTGAGATACAGGGGGTCCTGTTCAAGTCCATATAGCAGATTTAAATCATGTTATTTGGACACTGACACTGTTTCTATAAATGTCAGACACAAGCTGCTGTTATGTTTCCATTTTCCTAAACACAATATACTCTTTACCAAGGGTCTTCCATGTTTGTCAGGCCAAGGACCCCCTAGCTGAGAGAGAGATGAAGCAGGGACCCCCACTACTATGTTGTGTTCATGTTAAATGTGTGTTTTCAGACATTTAACCACTTAAACCTTCAATACTTTGTAAACTTGAATGTTGGCTCTGTATTTAGTCAGTTCTTTTTTCCCTCTACACCAAACCTCTTTGCCAAAAATTGCCGATCTTCAAGTGAGCTTGTAGATCTGCTATTTTCGGAATAGGGGTGATGGGGTTCAAGACTGGTTAGTATAAAGAAAAAAGTCCCTACCACACAAAGATTTGGCGGCCCCCCCTGTAGTTACTCTGAGGACCCCCTAGGGGTCCCGGACCCCCTGTTGAAGACCCCTGCTCTAGACTAGAGAGAACCTTGCTCACAGGACAGGCTCTGAAAACAGATTTTCATGTTAACAGAGATTGAGATGAGATGAGAATCTCCAGAGAAGATTCATTATACTCTGATCCAGTGGAATTCTCATAGTGAGGTCTGGGGACTCCCAGGGGTCCTTGAGGGGGTTCCAGGGGGTCCCCAGCACACATTTGTACACTCTCTGAGTTATGGGGGTCCGTGTGGCATAGTAAACTGGGGGTCCTTGAAAAGAAAGGTTTGAGAATCACTGCTCTATTCCTCCAGTTGTTTTGTGACCATGCGTCACACATCACATGAAAGGATAAACACCATGGGGACATGGGGTCAGTACTGTACAGTACATACAGTACAGTACAGTACATACAGTACTGTGCTTCATAGGTTTAAAATCCTTCTAACAGACCTTGTATTGAACTGTACTATCCTGTGCTTGTCTTTGCACACTGTTAATAAAGTATTCAATCAACCAATCAATCAATCAATCAATCAATCAATCAATCAATCAATCAATCAATCAATCAATCAATCAATCAACAATCAATCACTCTTCTAGACAGCTTGCCCCTTAGGTGCCACGGCAGCCACGCTACAAAAAGGGTAAAAAAAAGAATCACAAGACTGTGTCTTACCTAATAATACAGGATTAGTCTGTCAGTATAATAACCTCATCTCACAAGCCAAAGGTGCTAGCTTGCACTTTTTCAGGGTGTGCGGTGCATTTTGAAAAGTGTAAAGTCCTCCTGAGTGCTAGTTTAAACACTTAAACCCCCAGCATGTGTATCCCGGGGATTGGAACACTTTCACAGAAAATAGCAGATCTACAAGAACGCGTCGCATTCTCATCTCATCTCAAGCTCACAAGTTGTGAGGAAGCTTGTAGATCGGCTATTTTCAAGCGAATGTATTTAAAGCAGCACTATGTAACTTTCCTCTTCAAACCCCGGATTTGAATCCGGTTTCCTGCGCAGCCAAGTGCTGACATTTTTACCATTGAGCTGCTAGAGCCGGCCTGCTTGCTCGGGGGGGATAAATTGAATCTTGACCGTCAGGTGGAAATTGGAGAGCGACTGTTCACACTGTTATTTGCAAGTTGATCAGATGGGATCTGTGTGTTCAGACTGATTTAGACAGCGTCGACCCAGAGCCGCCCCGTGCGACCAATCTGCTTTGGTTGCCGTGGTAACGATGTAACAACGTCATGACGTGGGAGCTATTCTCACCAGGGTTGCCAGATCTTCTTATTATAATTTCCCCGCAAGATTTTATTTGAAAATAGCCGATCTACAAGCTCACAACGCGTCGCATCGCGACGCGTTGTGAGCTTGTAGATCTGCTATTCTCAAATAGCTGATGTATATGTTAAAGTGCTCATGTGGCCCCATAGTCGCTTCTTTTGGGCTGGTTTTCCTAGACCTGGTTGCTTGTTTCTCTCACAGAATCTGGCAACACTGATTCTCCCACTCTGGTCAGTGGTTCTTGGGTCACACTGACTGCAGTGACGTTACGCGACTTGAGTTAGAGCAGGTTAGAGCGTTCAGACTGAGACGGATCTTTAGGAATCACATTTGCATGGCATTTGAAACCACCTCTGAATGTGGCTCAAGTCGGATTTGTGATTTAGGCTGGATTTGGCTGCCAGTCTAAACTTAGTTAGACACGACCTTTGACACGATCTAAATGTCTCAATAGAAGAGCAGGGAGACACAATACAACCACCCCAATTGTTTAAAGAGGTGGTGCCATGGTTTTGCACTTTTTCTGTTTTTCATGTGTCTATGAAGTTGATAGAACTTTATTAAGCCCCCTGGTGGTGTTTTTATGGTGTTTTATGTCTTCTCTGACTACTTTGAGTTTCTTTCTGGAGGCTGACACATTGAGGGTCAAACGTGCCAATAGAAAAACAGCGCTTTAGTGACATAGTAAAAACATGCCCTCCCCCTCATTATCATAACACAGCAGGTGTGGGCATGAGGAGGAGGAGGGACTAGGACAGGTGGGTGGCGCTAAGGTGGTGGAGGAGGTGCTAAGGTGAGAACCAGGTATACTTAATGAACTGGAGGCGTGTCCACATAAAAACATAATTTTAACACTTTCTGTACACTTTTTTGAAAAAAATCTTCCTCCTAGTATAACCATAATACCTGATGATTATGTTTTAGGGGGGGGGGGGGGGGGAAATCACTGAAAATCACGGCACCCCGTCTTTAAGTTATATTGTATTAACATACTCTACCGTACAGATTGGACAACATTACATTTTATTCATAAAAAAAAAAGTTACATAGTGAGGCTTTAACGTAGAGCGAAAAAAGAGTAGTCTCTATAGCATAGAGACCCGAGGGGCTGAACAAAGCATAGGGTCTTTGAAGTGGTTAACATGGTGCTGATAGCCAGGTGTTGTCACTCTCCTTGGAATATTTAGTGTCAAGAGCACCACAACAGCAACAACAACACAATTCAAGCCAGTGAATACTTGTTTCTCTTCATTTGTTATGGTGTCAGTGACAGTATTGATTGTGTGACATTGCCTCTGGTCACAAAGATTGAATGTCAGGTTTTGCTCATGGTGCCTGTTAAGTACCGTATATCCACCACTAGGGTTTTCCCAAGCAACGTTGGCAGCTGTCCTTGTAGCCAGTGGTGGAAATAGTACTCACATCTTTTACTTAAGTAAAAATCAATACTGCAGTGTAGAAATACTCTGTTACAAGTAAAAGTCCGGTAATCAAAAATTACTTGAGTAAAATTACAAAAGTATTGGCATCAAAATATACTTAATGTACCAAAAGTGATCATTGTGCAGAATGTTCCATTTCACAAGTTCAAAATGTATTAACAATAAACATCTTTTGAAAATAGCAGATCTACAAGCTCACAAGAGCTTGTATATCTGCTATTTTCAAATGGCAGAAATGTGTATAGGGCTGAAGTGGTTAATTAATAATAATCCAAATCTACAGAATAACTAGTGACTAAAGTTTTCAAATAATTGTAGTGGAGTAAAAGTACAATATCTGCCTCTGAAATGTAGTGGAGTAGAAGTAAAAGTACTGAAAACTGGAAATACTCCAGTAAAGTAAACAATACTACACAATATTACTTAAGTACAGTACTTTAGTAAATGTACTTAGTTACTTAAGTATGTGGGCAAAACAAAGAGAGAATTAAAAATAAGAATTGGTGAACACAAATCTAATATTAGAAATAGGGATGAAAAATCCCCGGTAGCGAGACACTTTAATTCAGCAGGGCATGAGGTATGTTCTTTGAGGTTTCAAGGCATTGAGACTGTACATCCGCCCGGGCCGCTAGCCGCGCACGGGGCTCTAGCGAGGGCTCGCTTATTTTGGGGTAGGCTACTAAAATTGTGGGATAAAGATTTCCCCCCAAAAAGTTTTAAAAAGGCGGGGGTTGAAGCGAAGTGGTCGCGTCGCGTGTGTTGTTGTTGTGGGGAGATTTCAATAGCGACTGCGTGGTGTTGCTTTCGGTTGCGCTCGGCGGTGGTCGGTGGCGGTGCTCACGCTAAAGGGAACAAAATGTTGTACCCGTAATGTTGTCCGGCTCGCGGTGTTTCGGTTGCGCTCGGCGGTGGTCGGTGCTGACGCTAGGGAATAACATGGTCGACCCGTAATGTTGTGAGTTTGTGCTGGCCGCAATTAATTATGTTCCGAGGAGGCAAATGTGTGGTGAGCAATGAAAAGTAGCCTACGCCACCCGTAAATTAATTGCGCACGTTGTGGCTTGTGTTGTTAGTGACATGTGATATATGTTGTTGTTGTGTTTAGTGCGAAACAATGACACGGGAAAAATGAGGACGGACTTCTCTCCAATGTAATAATAGATGACCCGAGGAAAATGATTTAAAGGGACCACACCATGAATTTCATTTTTTTTTTGGGGGGGGGGGGTATTTTTTGGGCTCCCCAGTGTCTCTTGTACCCCAAAAAATATTTTTTTTTAACATTCAGTCATTCATTCTCATTTCAGAGATTTTCAGAATGGGCGTGTCTGAACAGGCCATTTCAGAATGGCAAGGCAAGTGACATCACTTGCCTTGCCATTGCATTGATGATGGCCAGACAGAATTGCTCAGTAGCCCCCCCCTGCCCAAAAGGACGTTTTGGTATTGCAGCTGAAAAAGCTTGGAATGACAGACAGTCAGATTGTGAGAAAAAAAAAAAATATCTGGATGTTTTTTAGGCTTACAACCTGTTTAAAACGTATTAGGGGGCAATATTTATATATAATATATTTTCTTTTAATTCATGGTGTGGCGCCTTTAATCGAACATAATCTGATCTAAATGACATGTTTCTTTCGCCGATGCAGTTGGTTAACAGATACTGTAGATCAACCCATCTTGGTGCTCACAGTAATTGTTCCATTATTGTTTAAATTCAATTTAAAAGTCATGATAAGGAGGTGCATAGAGTATGGGCTCATTAGAGCATCATTGCTTCTAGGCTGACTAAACAACTGACAACGCACCACAGGCTCATTTCTCCTCAACACTAACCATGTGCCGTGACTCCATTGTGATTTTCAGTGTTGTTTGGAAGTAGCATTATTTAGTAGGAGGGAAGAAAGGGGGAGACCAAATACAGACCCCTGGGGGACACCGGTCAATGAAGTATATAGGGTTTAAGTGGTTAAATCCACACTATTGTCTGAGTATGCTTACTTCTCTAATGTGCGTCCACAGGATAATGCACTGGGCGAGGCGTATTGAGCAGGAGATTGACAGAGTCTTTCAACACATCAGTGGAGCCCAGCAGCTGAAGGGGGTGAGTCTGTTTAGGCCTATTATTACAGGATATGTTTGTTATTGTACTGCTTCAACAAGTCACACTAAGACAGACCTTAAACAGAAAAGGTTGGTGTGAAAATCTAATGAACTGCAGTCTTCCTCGTGTGAAGCTTTTATGTTTTGTTTTTTTCCTTAATCTGATTGTTCTCATTGCAGGTCCATGGAGAACAAACTAATGAATAATGTTATTTCCCTTTGATCAGCATCTAATAGCTTCTATATTGACCAACTGGAATCAGTTTGCTGTAATTGTCTCATGCCCTCTTCTTGCACAATGGTCTTCGTACAGATGAAGAATTGATTTCTATTAATGGTATTTGGTGTGGAGCTGATAACAATTTAAATGAAATCCAGTCAATAACAGTAATTGTTTCATAGCAGATACATAACCCATTCATACTGTAGATACAAGTTGTTTATTTCATATAAAATCTTGTCTGATGCAGCAGTAATGCAACAACAGTGTTCCAAAAGTTGATCAAATATTTCAAAAGAAAGGTACACACACACACACACACACACACACACACACACATGCATGCACGCATATGCGCACACACACACACACACACACACACACACACACACACACACACACACACACACACACACACACACACACACACACACACACACACACACACACACACACACACACACACACACACACACTCATACATTGCATTCACACACACACACACACACACACACACACACACATATACATACATACATTGCATTCATGATTGTGCCATGTAGCTATCACAAACATCTCGTTTAGATGTAAAATAAATAATATGAAAATATATGTCATAATATGAATTGCATCTACCAGAATTCATGTTTTAGAGCTGTCATTATACCTATTCTGTCGTATTAAGGGTATTCTTTTCACAATACGAGGTTGTGTGAACAAGCGTCCTGATGTCCAAACTTGAAACGAGCTGTAGGGGGCATCTTTGTGTTGCGTTGGGTTTAGATGTGTGTGGGCGTGGTGTGGCTGGTGGTCCCGGCACGTGCCCACTCTGTGTGGCACAGCGGAGCAGATGGCCTGGCAGCCTGCAGTAAAACCCTAGATTTGAGACTTGCTTTTTCATTCATTTACCAATAATCCCTGCCTGCACTGTCAAATCCTTAGTGTTCATTTAACTCTGAAGATTGCACAACCCAAGTGTACAACCCAAATTGTCCATTTGTACACTCTTTGGAGTTAGATTAACGCATTGTACTGACTGTGTCTGAAATGGGCTTGATCTGGTGGAGAGATGCTGCTGTAGTCCTCCCATGCTGTAGACTCAGCCTGCACAATAAAAGCCTCAGTGTTCATTGAAGTCAGTTGTTGTAAAAATGGAACCGTAAGGGGCCACCTGAGTCAAAGTGTGTATTGTGTGTACAATGGACAACACAGTAGGTCGCAGCTTCTCATGTGGAGAATGAATCTAATTTACCAATGAACCAGACAAAGGTGTTGAAATTCCAGTTGCAGACTAGTTTCAGTCATACAGTTACATACATGCATATACACATACACTTATTTATCTATTCATCATTAGTGGATTGTTGGTCTACAAGGCCTGGAGAGTGAATACATGTAACTGAATGGAACACTGAGGATTTGACAGTGTGTCGCTGTTTTTCGACGGTGTGTTTGTGGTCTGTTTTGCAGTAGGACCTCATCTCTGTGCTAAATCAACTATGTCTTTGAAAAGCCTGTGAAACTTGTGTGACATTGCCTCTGGTCACAAAGATTGAATGTCAGGTTTTGCTCATGGTGCCTGTTAAGTACCGTATATCCACCACTAGGGTTTTCCCAAGCAACGTTGGCAGCTGTCCTTGTAGCCAGTGGTGGAAATAGTACTCACATCTTTTACTTAAGTAAAAATCAATACTGCAGTGTAGAAATACTCTGTTACAAGTAAAAGTCCGGTAATCAAAAATTACTTGAGTAAAATTACAAAAGTATTGGCATCAAAATATACTTAATGTACCAAAAGTGATCATTGTGCAGAATGTTCCATTTCACAAGTTCAAAATGTATTAACAATAAACATCTTTTGAAAATAGCAGATCTACAAGCTCACAAGAGCTTGTATATCTGCTATTTTCAAATGGCAGAAATGTGTATAGGGCTGAAGTGGTTAATTAATAATAATCCAAATCTACAGAATAACTAGTGACTAAAGTTTTCAAATAATTGTAGTGGAGTAAAAGTACAATATCTGCCTCTGAAATGTAGTGGAGTAGAAGTAAAAGTACTGAAAACTGGAAATACTCCAGTAAAGTAAACAATACTACACAATATTACTTAAGTACAGTACTTTAGTAAATGTACTTAGTTACTTAAGTATGTGGGCAAAACAAAGAGAGAATTAAAAATAAGAATTGGTGAACACAAATCTAATATTAGAAATAGGGATGAAAAATCCCCGGTAGCGAGACACTTTAATTCAGCAGGGCATGAGGTATGTTCTTTGAGGTTTCAAGGCATTGAGACTGTACATCCGCCCGGGCCGCTAGCCGCGCACGGGGCTCTAGTGTGAACAAGCGTCCTGATGTCCAAACTTGAAACGAGCTGTAGGGGGCATCTTTGTGTTGCGTTGGGTTTAGATGTGTGTGGGCGTGGTGTGGCTGGTGGTCCCGGCACGTGCCCACTCTGTGTGGCACAGCGGAGCAGATGGCCTGGCAGCCTGCAGTAAAACCCTAGATTTGAGACTTGCTTTTTCATTCATTTACCAATAATCCCTGCCTGCACTGTCAAATCCTTAGTGTTCATTTAACTCTGAAGATTGCACAACCCAAGTGTACAACCCAAATTGTCCATTTGTACACTCTTTGGAGTTAGATTAACGCATTGTACTGACTGTGTCTGAAATGGGCTTGATCTGGTGGAGAGATGCTGCTGTAGTCCTCCCATGCTGTAGACTCAGCCTGCACAATAAAAGCCTCAGTGTTCATTGAAGTCAGTTGTTGTAAAAATGGAACCGTAAGGGGCCACCTGAGTCAAAGTGTGTATTGTGTGTACAATGGACAACACAGTAGGTCGCAGCTTCTCATGTGGAGAATGAATCTAATTTACCAATGAACCAGACAAAGGTGTTGAAATTCCAGTTGCAGACTAGTTTCAGTCATACAGTTACATACATGCATATACACATACACTTATTTATCTATTCATCATTAGTGGATTGTTGGTCTACAAGGCCTGGAGAGTGAATACATGTAACTGAATGGAACACTGAGGATTTGACAGTGTGTCGCTGTTTTTCGACGGTGTGTTTGTGGTCTGTTTTGCAGTAGGACCTCATCTCTGTGCTAAATCAACTATGTCTTTGAAAAGCCTGTGAAACTGGCTAAATGAACTATAATGTACTTTAGTTCTTCACATGCAGCTTCTAGGGCTGCGGCTGCTGCATTCTCTGGGAAGGCATTATTACTGATACATCAACTGGCCCATTTGCAGTGTTTTTCTATGTGGCTTTTTTTTGGCTTGTCCACCAACCGTGTGTGTGTGTGTGTGTGTGTGTGTGTGTGTGTGTGTGTGTGTGTGTGTGTGTGTGTGTGTGTGTGTGTGTGTGTGTGTGTGTGTGTGTGTGTGTGTGTGTGTGTGTGTGTGTGTGTGTGTGTGTGTGTGTGTGTGTGTACCATGAATCACTATTACTTAAACTAAGGGGTATCTGCTACGCTTAGAAATAATCTTTAGTTTTGTTAGGAAAAAAATAAAAAGCACACAGATGTGATGCATTAGTGATTATAGAAGTAGATGTTTGATGTCGTGGATAAGGATTGAACAAATCCCTATACATACATTTTTAGACGTTCTTTTGTCATTGCTTACAAAATATGGGATTGGATTACATAATCAGCAATGTTTTAGCTTTATAAAGCAAGATGTTAAATTATTAGACAACCGTGATCATATGGACAGCAGCACAGGAGAATATAGAAAATGATACCGTACAATATAGCCTACGGCTGCTGCTTATTTCACTCATAATATTCTTCATCTAACAATCTACAGATATACAATGAAAAAAGACGACAGTTCAGCGTGGTGAGGAATCAACCGCGTGAGATGGTGGAGAAGGTGGCCTCTGATATAGAGAGACTTCTGGCTAAGAAGCGCAAAGCCCTCGATGTAAGTTTTCCTCTTCTAAATGAATCCATCAGCAATGTCATCATTATAAGGACTCCTTACTTCTGCTTTCATGAGTAATATTATTCCTCAGAATGACTTCATGATAGAGCTTGAAGTAAATAATTAGGCCATAGTTTACTGTTATCGTAATTCATTTGAATGTCGTCATTTCACGTTACACAATATTGGCTGTATCCATTAAATGTGTTTATTATGTATTATTATTATGTACAGATATTTATGTTCATTGAACCTTAGAAGGTTTAGACATTCACAGGAAAATATCAGTAACTTAATTTGGTATCCATGTCCATGACACTTTTCCTTATGAGATTAGTGATGAGATGTTCAATGTCTCTTTTCTTCCATTTAACACGTAGAGGTTAGCCAACGAGGCGGAGCGTCTACAGAGAGAACATCTATGGCAGGATGGAATCAAGGTAAAGTGTCAAACTTAAAACATATAATAACGTTAGCATGCTGAGTGAAAATGAATGGTGAGTAGGCTGTCCAGTTCATGGATATAAGCAGTGGTGGAAAGTAACTAAGTACATTTACTCAAGTACTGTACTTAAGTACAATTTTGAGGTACTTTTACTTTAATGGAGTATTTGCAATCTTCAATACTTTTACCTCTACTCCACTACATATCAGCGACAAATATTGTACTTTTACTCCACCGCAATTATTTAACAACTTTAGTTACTAGTTACTTTGTAGATTTGGATTGTTATTACAAAACATGCATTAACCACTTCAGCCCTATGCATACTTACGCTATTTGAAAATAGCAGATCTACAAGCGCTCAACGTGTTTTCAACGCGTTGTGAGCTTGTATAGCATTGTATGTGTAGCATTTTTATACATTTGGAAACCTGTGAAATGGGACATTCTGCAAGTATATTTTAATGCAAATACTTTTGTACTTTTACTCAAGTAAAATTTGAATACAGGACTTTTATTTGTAAAGTATTTCCACATGTGGTATTGGTACTTCTACTTAAGTACAAAATGTGAGTACTTCCTCCACCACTGGATATAAGATGAACATGTGAATCAGTTGTATTGTATGGAATGCATACAGTACAATGTGGTGTTCTCCCTGGAATATTAAACACACTGCAGTCATAGATGAACCCAGATACATTTCACCAAGTGTACCGGTGTAAATGAATGCCTAATTTACGCCATGCAACACTTTTTGAGCTTGTAGATCCGCTATTTTTGGCATGGGACACCATCATACATCAGGCTTAAAGGGACAGTTCACCCCCAAAATTACTTTTCTTCTATCGATTATTAGTCACCCCATGGAGACTTAAATTCATGGATAATTCTTTGTTTTTGTCGCATTCCTAAGCCAATAATTAGATGACCGGCAGGGGTGTCTCCTAACGGAACCGATGCAGTGCCTACTAGATTATTGGCTTAAAGGTAGGGTAAGTGATATGCAATTATTCAAATAATTGCAAAATGGGTCTATGTTCTGATAGTGCTCGTTACTATAGAGTGTCATGTCCATAAAAGGAGTCTCCATGTCTCTCCAGCTCTTTTTTAAACAGAAAATGCATTTTCAGTGCTCTCTCCTGATTGGCTTAAAATGTGTCACCTACCTGGAAATGTACTATATTGTGTTTTACTAAAGAGCAGGAGAGACCCCTGTGACCTTTTTAACAAAAACAAAAAAATACCCCAAAAATATCACTTACCCTTCCTTTAACACATTGA
Source organism: Gymnoscopelus braueri (assembly GCF_963280865.1). Lineage (NCBI taxonomy): Eukaryota > Metazoa > Chordata > Actinopteri > Myctophiformes > Myctophidae > Gymnoscopelus > Gymnoscopelus braueri. The sequence continues at coordinate 2,410,986 of NC_137612.1, forward strand.
TTGCCAAGATCAAGTATACTTGTTCTTAAAACAAAATATATATATATATATATATTTTTTAAATTATTTTTATTTTTATTTTTTTTATTTGACCCAAAGACCAAGGAGATATGATTTTTCGAAGATCTAGACTCCTATCCACTTCCTTGTTTAACTTAAAACTAAAAAATTCTATATCTCGGCTCCTGAGTACTTTTTTTTTTTTCTCAATGAAAAAGCTCTGGCATAAAACTGCAAAAAATCTGAAATAATTCTGGCAGGCAATGTTAAGAATGCGACAAAAACAAAAAAAATATCCATGAATTCAAGTGTCCGTGGGGTGATTTATTTTGGGTGCACTATCCCTTTAACATGGGGGATCGTACTGTGTAGTGACAGACATAATGCCAGCAGGCTGCAGGAGGAGGAGCTGGTACTGTGTAGAGCTGCTGGCCTGGCTGAAAAAGAGGACCGGGGTCAGCGGTGTTTGAGTCCTACACACATTGGCATTCCGCTTTTCCACTTGGTCTGGCTCATTAGTCTAGTGAAGCAGCACTGTGGTATCATCAGCCCCCCCCCCCCCCCCCCCACACGACTCCATCTCTCCCCAGAGGGATATTCACTGCTGTTTTTTTTCTCTCTGTGCCACAATCCAACACATTCCCCTATAATAATAATAATAGTTTTTATGTTTAGCCCTTCAGAGGGCTCTATCTTCCAATTATCATTGCTATCCTCCAACTAACGCTCATCGCATGTCATTTCTATCCCCCGCTTCCACGTTGTTTAAACAACAAAATGATCTTGTGACTATTTAGCGCCCCATGGGAAAACAGTGCGCACTGCTGTCTTAATACGCACAGACTGTGCACTTCGCGCTTATACCAGCTTTTAGTTGGTCTGGAACTGCCGGTACCGCGCAGTGACAGCACAGATATTTCCTTACTATTTAGATAGCACATTGTTGTCTCCGCCAGGCTGAAAGACGTGGCCGAGACTATGTTTTGCTCCCTGTCCGTCCGTCCGTCCGTGTGTGTGTGTTTGTGTGTGTGTGTGTGTTTCCGTCTGTGAACAGCTAATCTCCGGCACCGTTGGTTGGATCGCAGCCAAACTGTGCACGCTCACTCCCTGGATGCCAGAGCAGAACCTCTGCCCCAAATGTTTCACATGGGCCTGTTATAGCGCCACCAGGAGGCCGATTTTTTTCAAAACAATTTTTTTGACAATACCCCTACAGATTTTGTCCAAACATCACGCAAATCTGTACACAGTATCTCTATAGTCAATAAACAAAATGGGTCTTTCAAATTTTTCATATTCCATCCTGAGTGGCTAAGATTGGCTTCCAAAGTTTGCAGGACTGCTCCGTTTTGAACAAAATGCCTCAAATCATGAACACAGTGTGCGATTTCCGTGAAATTTTACACGCACATCCCCACTATGCCGAGAAAGAAATGCCATTTGAAATATTTCAAATCAGCCTCATGGTGGCGCTATAACAGGCCGATTTGTGTTTTTACCTATAACTGCACCGATTTTTGTAAAACCTTGTATGCGCACTTCCTAGAGGCCAAGGACAAACCTTTGCCCTGCATTTTTCACATTTGCCTTTTATAGCACCACCAGGAGGCCGACCTATGTAAAACATTTTTTTTTGATATTTGAAATTAGATTTTATCCACATTTCACGCAAATCGGTACACATGATCTCTATGATCAAGACGAATCTATTTGATTCTTCTTATACTTTATCTAAAGTTTTCAGGAGTGGCCTGTTTTGAATAAAATGCCGCAAATCATGAAGGCAGCGTCCGATTGTGGTGACACTTTGCACGCACATTCGCACTACGCTTAGGAATAAATGCCACCCTTTCAACATGGCCCTACTATAGCGCCACCAGGAGGCCAATTTTTGCAAAACAATTTATTTTTATATTACTCCTACAAAGTTTGTCCAAACATCACGCAAATCGGTACACATTATCTTTATAGTCAAGTGATCAAGACGGCTCCGTCCAATTTTTCATATTCCATCCTGATTGGCGCATTCCCAACATTGCTGGCCCACAATAACCTATACCTGACCTGACGGAGACATGTGCTCCGAGGAGCACTGTTTCTTGTTGGGATTAAGATGCACCTGTCCTGTGCTCACACAGATTGCAATCAAAATCCATTTTCAACACATTCATGTTTACACTTTAAGTGACAAATTATATATTAGCCTACCTCAAAAACATCAATAATTTTTCTACACCCATGACTAATTCAGAGTCTAAATATAACCCCTTTGCATCATGCACCGACCTTCAGCGCCTAGATAAGCGCCGTCTAAGTAGCAAATTTAGAGATTTGCGCCCTGCGTTTGTGCTCTGCATTTGTGCTCTGCATTTGCACCCTCAACCAGATCGTCTAAATAAGGAGTTCCAAAGCATGTGCTAAAAAAAGATAAAAACAAAGATTTTATAGTAGTTTTAAATGGTAATATCTATACCTCTACCAACGGTGAATGGTTACCGGTATAGTATAGTGATTCTTGCTGCGGTTCAGTGTCTTGCTCAACACATTTAAACAAGAGGAGCTGAACCAGGAACCGTCTGGTCGTTCTACCTCCTGACCATCACCAGCAGTGTCTTTCACCATATTTTCCAGCCAGATGTCACTTAACTGTAATCAAATCACCAAGAAGAACACCATAAGCAACTTAATGATTTTAGACGGGTCACCCCAAACATCATAAATAATTGAAAACTTTGAGAAAAACTGTTGGAAAACTTTATCCACTACAAGTTGCTTACTAAGCAGAGATATAGGTGTAGGGGCTGAAAAGTGTTCATACTTAGTCACCTATATAAACACTTTTGTTTGCAGACTTATCAAAGGCATTCAACACAATGCAGCCACACCTTTAGAGAGGATGTGATTACATTTACCTCACCAACTTGTAATGTGGACTTTTGACTTTTTGACTGGCAGAAGTGAGCAGAGAGTCTGTAAATGGCTGTTTCTCAGACTCTGTAGTATGTCCACACACAGCCAGGCTCGCCACAAGTGTCCGTCATTTTGTCCTTTTCATTATGTACTGTACACTGAGCTGTCAAGAGAACAGCTATCTGGTCAGATTCTCTGACGACACAGCATTGCTGTCTGTTCTCTGAGGTTCAGGATCAGACCACAGGAATACTCTCTCTGACTTTCCTTTCCTGGGGTTTCCTTCTTAGACTTCAATGTGTCTAAACCAAGGAACTTATGCATTTAGATATAACAGATGCAGCCAAAGAGTGCATCATACACAATGAGTGTGGAAATGTTCTCATTATACAAATACTTGGGTGATATCTTTGTTGACCATGTTAAATTCAGTGTGAAGAACACTGATGCTATTGTGAAGCAGGGGCAACAGAGAATTCACCTTCTACGGAATTTATTTTTTTATTTTTTATCTTATGTTTTCTGAACTTTTCTTTTATCTGCTGGTTTCACAGCCTCACAGTCGAAATCTGTTCATCCCCTCGACAATATACTGCTAAATACTTTGTAGATGTAATGTATGTTCTTTCTTTCTTTCTTTCTTTCTTCTAACCTCATTTCTACTGTACCTTGTTACTGTTTGTTTTATTCCACATGTAGCTCCTTGGAACATTTGTTTGTATGGGGAACATACAGTAGAACCCGGGGAACATAGGGATGATGACCCCGCTGTATGTTACTGTGTTCTAGAGTTGTTCCGATACCGATACCAGCTAACTGAAAAGCTGCAGATACCGCCTAAAATGTTGGTGTCGGTATCGGCCAGTATGCCATTCTATGCCAGTCTATGCCAGTCTATGCCATTCTATGCCAGTCTATGCCAGTCTATGCCAGTCTATGCCATTCTATGCCATTCTATGCCAGTCTATGCCATTCTATGCCAGTCTATGCCATTCTATGCCAGTCTATGCCAGTCTATGCCATTCTATGCCATTCTATGCCAGTCTATGCCAGTCTATGCCAGTCTATGCCAGTCTATGCCATTCTATGCCATTCTATGCCAGTCTATGCCAGTCTATGCCAGTCTATGCCAGTCTATGCCATTCCGATACCACGTCATTTATCACATGACATCGTGTCATATTTAGAATATGTACATTATCAGTTTACTAACTCGTAGCTGCACCTATAGATCCGTGGTTCTCAAATCATTTAATTTCAAGGACCCCCATAACTCTTGAGAGTGTACACATGGATCCGGGTCCATTTGGTTCCATTTGTACACTCTCAGAGTTACAGACCCTGTAATCCAGGGTCCATTTGGAACCCCCTCAAGGAACACTGAGGGTCCCTGGAGAACCACTGTCCTAGATATCGGAACGGCACTCGGTATCGACAGATACGCAAGTTATGGGTATCGGAATCGGTATCGGGAAGGAAAGAGTGGTATCGGTTCACATCTCTACTGTGTTCCTTTGTGTTCAAGCTGCTCAAAACCAATTGCCCTTTAGTGCAGGGGTCTTCAACAGGGGGTCCGGGACCACTAGGGGGTCCTCAGAGCTACTACAGGGGGTCCGCCAAATCTTTGTGTGATAGGATTTTAGTTTTTTTTACATTAACCACTTGAACCCTAGAATTCCTTTTCTGAGGGGAACATTAGCCGAAAATAGCAGATCTACAAGCTCTCAACGCCTCGCGCTGCGAGGCGTTGAGAGCTTGTAGATCGGCTATTTTTGGCAAAGAGGCTATAGGTGTAGAGGGAAAAAAAGAGCGGACTAAGTAAAAAATCAACTTTAATCTGAAACACAATTGTATACAATATAGAGTAGTAGGGGGTCCCTGCTTCATCTCTCTCTCAGCTAGGGGGTCCTTGGCCTGAAAAGGTTGAAGACCCCTGCTTTAGTGGGGTTAATAAAGTCTGAAGTTGAGCCACTGCTGTCCGACTTTGAAGCGTATCTGATGGATGAGGGGAGGCTCACTTTGTGACAGGGACCCCCAGAAGTGAAGATTTAAGATTTGTGTTAAGAAATTCAAAACTATTTGATATATTAACACTGTCAAGATTTTTCTTAAAATGTTCAAATATAACAGATGTACAAGCTCGCAGCGCGGCAACAAAGTGACGCACGCGCTGTGAGCTTGTATATCTGCTATTTTTGAATAGCCGACGCTAAAATCTAAAATGACACATGCTTTCCCGGTTCTAATGGGGTTAAGCCCTGTTTTATACTTTGTCACACGACGGTGTCATGTGGTGAAAAATAGCCCAGCTACAAGCTCATAACACGTCACATCTGTGAGTGTGTAGATCTGCTATTGGCTGTTTTCATGACTTCAGTGCCAGAAAGATGAAAGTGAAAGTAGCCTCCACAGTCAAAATGTCTCACACACACACAGACTTTGTGAAGGTTTAGCATCGTACATAGAAATGTAAATCATACGATCAGCCTTATCATCCATGTACACAGTTGTGCTCAAATATACTGTGTCATACATCTAATACACATGTATTTATTTACTTATTTTAACTTTTTGGTAACAGTTGCTATATATTATATAATGCATTATAGACATACTTATAATGCATTATAATCTGCTTATAACACGGCATAGTTATAGTTATAAGAACTCATGAATGCTCATAATGCTTTATAACAATATTCATAACACATTATGAAGCATTCTATAATGACTTATAAGGTCAGGTGATCTGCATATAATACTGTATAATTACAGTTATGAGCACTCATAAGTACTCATAATGCAATCATAATACATTATAAACCATTTTATAATGACACTTTCTATGCAATCCATGTTAATTCTCATAGTTGTAAGACATTATAATCATGTTATAATGCTTCATAATCACCATTATAATGCATTATAATCACTGTTAAAAGGCATTATACTGTCATTATAAGTCACTATAAGTGGTCAGAAGAAAAAGAGACAATTTTAATAGTGAACCTTAAAAGTCATTAGAGAATGCTTTATAATGTGTTATGATTACAGTAACTAGACCATACCCGTGGGGGGATATGCGCACATGATCTGGCAACCCGGGAGCCAGCGAGCACAAAAACGCTAATAAACAGCTGAGATTTTGTGTAATCGGAAAACGGGCTTCGCTGTTAGGTGCACATGGTGAGGGTCAATGGCTGTGAGCAGATTCAGATCAATTGCTCCAGCCACTGAGGAGAACCGGGCAGAACAGTTTTGGCCTCACCACCACGACACCATGCCCCACGCACTACAGAGGTTTGTCAAATTATAGGAGGATTGTTATAAAGCATTATGAGTAGGGGTGTGCCGATACACTAATTTCACGAAACGATACGATACGATATTGGGCACACAACTTCGATACGATTTCGATACGATACGCACTTTTTTATTATGAAAATACATAGGGGAGAAATAAAGCAAATGCAAACAAATATTTCAGTTTTTGCATTATTCAGATTATTTCAGCTTCCATTAGCCGTTTTGAATCCAAATAGGGCAATAGTGTGACACCTGACCAGAAAAAAAACATGTTGTCACCCTTTTCACCTCGGGGCTGTTTGCATGCCTGATTATTATTATTGTAAAAATATTTTTTTATTTTTATATTTTTTTTAACGATATTTATTTTTCCAAAACGATACATATCGTCACGAAAACGTTTCGCGATATATCGCGGGACGATATATCGTCACACCCCTAATTATGAGCATTAATGAGTTATAACTATAATTATACAGTGTTATAAGCAGATTATATTACATTATAAGTATGTTTATAATGCATCCTAGACATAGGATGCATCTGTAGCAAGTGTTACCAATTGTTTTTATTTGATCTTCTCCTTCTTTTTCAGGAGTTGGATATGGCATATTATGATTCAAAAGCAGAGCTGGATTATGTGAGTAGGGGCACAAACATGTATTCTTCTTCTTCAAGTTATGTCAATGAATTAATGTGGCTAGTGGCTCAGGAGGCGTAGAGCGGCCGCTTGGGAAACGGAAGGTTTCCAGTTCGATCCCGGGCTCCCCCTGAGTTAGCGTCGAAGTGTCCTTGAGCAAGACACTGAACCCCTTATTTGCTCCCGATGAGCTGGTTGGTGCCTTTGCATGGTTTCCTCCGCCGTCGGTGTGTGAATGTGTGCGTGTGAATGGGTGAACGCGCTACATAAATGCACCGTTTACCAATGTGGAAGGTAACATTATAGGTTCCTGGACAAGTGGCGTTTTAGTTCTGTATTCATGTATTGATTGTGGTAATAATGCTGTGACTAAACAAACACCGGATGTCTCTATGCATGCTCATAGTATTCCATGGATGGAGACGGAGACATGGAGAATCCTTCCCATATGAAGCTGGAGTTTGTGTACGATGCCAACTTCAAGAACAACGTCAACTACTCTCACACAGCGGTTCAGATCCCCACAGACATTTATAAAGGAGGTAAGAGGCCTAGGTGTATCAAAGTACTGCGATAGCGTGAGGAAGTTGACAAAGAGAGCGTTCAAACAGTCATCGTGGTCAAGCGAGCATTGGTTTCAACAAGAGAGCGAGCGTGTGACGGGCTGCCTGTACGTACCTGCTACCAAAACTGTTCAGTGACAAAAATGCTTCAAAGCAATGCTGACATAACTCTGAGAATACATACGTTGCTCGCTTATCCTCTGTTTTTTCGATGGATTAAAGTTACAAGCTCGCGGGCTTACAGTCACCTCTCACGCAAGTATAAAGTACTATACCGTTATAAAATAAACAAATGAAGAGCCATTCCAGCAAGTTACTGTATGTACATGTTTTTGCTGGAAACATTCTGGCACTGTAGTGAAAACACAGCTTATGTTGAGATAAACCCCCCCACCCCCACCCCCCCATACCCAGAGCCGTATAAGAGAGTTACGACACTAGCGTTGACTCCCATTGTAAGAATGGAATGCGGAAGTGCTCTGTCTATCTCAATGAGATAGTTCCAAGGTTTGGAACTATAGCCCATAGCAGCCCGCTTTGCGACGAGATCAAAGCGTGACGTTACTCTCTCTTCTAATCTCTGCCCATACCTAATGATGCTACCGAGTTTTATCCCAATATATTTTGTATTGTATTTGTATTGTATTGTATTGTATTGTATTGTATTGTATTGTATTGTATTGTATTGTATTGTATTGTATTGTATTGTATTGTATTGTATGTGTTGTGTTGTATGTATTACTGATGAATTGCGTACAATGGACAACAATGGTGTGTTATGCTTTTTAGCATAGCCTTTGACTGTACTACCTGTATTGTCAACAATCTCGTTAATAAAAATATTCAATCAATCAATTAAACCTGTCATTCCTCCTATCAGCTCCAGTCATTCTGAATGAGTTGAACTGGACTCAGGCACTGGAGAAGGTGTTCATGGAGAATAGCCGGGATGATCCATCTCTTCTATGGCAAGCCTTTGGGAGTGCTACAGGTGTCACACGCTACTACCCAGGTATAGAGCACTAACCTTTAGCATTCACCTGCAAATGATGTGAAAATGTGTACTTGATTTGGAGCACACTGAATTGATAACTAAATGAACATACTTGAAAGAAACTTCCGTTATTTTTTACAGCCACGCCTTGGAGAGCCCCTGATAAAATCGACCTCTATGACGTTAGGAGAAGGCCCTGGTACGGTATCTAATGCTTATTACAGATTTTCATCAGGTGCTGTGTAATTATTGTTCATATGGGACAGTGGTTCACAAACCTTTTAATTTCAAGGACCCCCAGTTTGGCAACAGATGGAACTAAACAGACCCCTAAGGGTTCCATTTTTACGCTCTCAAAGTGACAGACTGGTTAGAGTCCATTTGGTTCTTAAATATCAATCATTTAGCTGGGGACTCCCTGGAACCCCCTCAAGGACCCCATGGGGTCCCAGGACCCCACTTTGAAAACCACTGATGTAGGATATAAATGTTGAATCGGCCATTTTCTGTGTTACAGGTATATTCAGGGTGCCTCATCCCCCAAAGACATGGTTATTCTTGTGGATGTGTAAGTGATACATGTTCAAACGTATTGGCTGATAACTGATTTGGGAGTAGTGACTTGTGTATATACTGAATGTATATATACCATGTACATCAGCAAAGGGAAGTATATGAAATTCAGCTAAACTGATATTTCTGGCTCATTTTGTATAAAACAATAATATGCAATTGTAACACAAGTGTTAATATACCTGTAGATAAGACAAGGGGAAACTTACTGCACTTATTCATTATCTAAAGAAACCTTCATAGCAATTACATTTATATTCTTATAGTAGATCATCACTTAACCTTATTATTACTCAATGGTTAACCCATTTAGACCTGGAACGCATCTGTGTCACTTTAGATTTCTTTGGCTTTTTAAAAATTTGCAGATATACAAGCTACGAGCTTGTAGATCTGCTATTTCTGAAAAATCTTGAAAATTATTTTTTTATATTTTTTCCCAACATTTTTTAGGATTTAGATTTGTTTTTGACGCGGCCGGGATAAAAAAAACTATCGATTAGTCTGGAGACTTGAATTAATGGATATTCTTTAGTTTTTGGCGCATTCCTAAGACAATAATTTGATGACCAGCGGAACGGTAGGCAGCGGTCCCGGTAGGAGACACAAAGGAGAATCTTTTTGTCTCCTACTGTAAACATGTAAAAACGAAGAAAAAAAAATCCATGAATTCAAGTGTCCATGGGGTGACTAATCGATAGAAAAAGAGTCACTTCGGGGGTGAACTGTCCCTTTAACACATATGTTGGGTAACAAGCGGGCCAGAAAACCTCAGCTGCTTACTGGGTTCAGACAGTACTTCCATTTGCTGATGTATGTAATATCACATTGACTTTGTGTGCATGATTCATCTGAGTGTGTTGAAGCTGATGCTGAAATGTGACGCCCCTCAGGAGTGGCAGCGTCAGTGGGCTTACTCTGAAGCTGATCAAGGCATCAGTGATGGAGATGTTGGACACATTGTCTGATGATGACTATGTCAATGTGGCCCGGGTCAGTATCTACTCCATACATTCATTATTCTATCGCTGCCATCGTTCATTCTTGTCTCGTTCGTTTTGTCGTTGTTCTTGTACGCTTGTTTTTTTTTATAACCGCAGTTCCACCCGTGTTTCCTCTTCTGTTTCAGTTTAATGAGAAGGCAGAGGCTGTCGTTCCTTGCTTCAGACACCTGGTCCAGGCCAATGTGCGCAACAAAAAGATCTTCAAAGATGCAGTGCAGCAGATGCAAGCCAAAGGCACCACTGACTATAAGTCTGGCTTCCACTTTGCCTTCCACCAGCTGTTAAACGTAAAGGACGCATTGATTTGCACCCACTGTCAATTATGTCAATATAGCCGGGCTGCTCTTCACTGTTTATTTACTGACCAATTACCAACTCAATTGCCATTTACACAACAAGCCCTCTTCAGTCGTACAATGTTGTTTCTGTACCAAAGGGGTTTTTGTTTGCTTGTTTGTTTTTGTTTTTAGAAAACAAATGTCCCACGGGCTAACTGCAATAAAATAATCATGCTGTTTACTGATGGAGGGGAAGACAGAGCGCAGGATATATTCGTGCAATACAACTGGCCCAACAAAACGGTAGGTTTCCATTCCTGCATGTATTTCTATGGTAAAAGATGCACTGAGCTGCTCTCCTCTTCCCAGCGCTGACCTGACATCACGCTTCAGCGCTTCCGACGGCTGGCGTTTTTTTGGCACCATGCCCCGGGGCGCTTCAAGCTGGAAACAGTTAAAATTTTAGAAAGGAGCACCGGTCATTTGATCCTCCTGATGTGTATGTGACAATCCGATAATTTACAACCCAACATTGAATCATTACGACAACCACGAGAAGTCCATGTTCACATTGTTTCAGCTAAGCTACTTGTGCTAATAACACAGATGACTGGACGTTTGAGCAGTGAGCACCTCAATTGGTTGATAGATTTGACCAGTGCGGGCATCACACTGTGTGCGTGCGGCCGATAGACATGATATCCAAAGCGCTCCTCGGCTCAAAAGGCGTTCTCTATGGACACGGCCCCTAATATAATAGCCCACTTACTGATGAAGTCTATTACAAAGTTTTGGATTTTTTTAGATATAAGTAATGATCGATTATTTGAACATTTTCTCCTTAGGTCAGAGTATTTACCTTTTCTGTGGGTCAACACAACTATGATGTCACCCCTTTGCAGTGGATAGCATGCACCAATAAAGGTAAACTGAAACATGTTTTGTTCTATATTATTTTAGACTGAATCTGTCTCTATCTACAAAGGCCCACCTTAAACATTGTTGTTTTATTAAACAGGCTCATCACTGAATTTCATAGGTCATAATATTTCATTATAAGGATAATTCCTTTTAACAGGTCGTTGATGAAAGTCCTTGCGGTCTTATTTCCAATGAGAACCTGTGAGCAATTAGGGGTTAAAAGTCTTGCTCAGGGACAAATTTCATTTCATCGACACATATGCTGGTCTGGCCTGGAATCGAACCTGGGGCAACCAGGGCCTCTGGCTCCCTAGGCAGGCTCACTAACCACTCAGCTATGGCCGCCCCTTATAATATATTATATTAAATTATAATATAAACTGAGTAATTCTAGGGCCTGCAAATAATTATAATGAAGCAGTTGTGTACAAGTGTGGTACTTCTAATGTTGGTACTGCTATTAATACCACAAAAAAACATCACAAAAAAATGATACCCCCATTTCCCAGAAGCTACTGTATACTTAAAGCTATACTGTAGGCTACTGTATGTGTCTAAATTATGTATATTCTTACTGGCTGCATCTAAATGTATTCTCAGATCACTGATAGGCTATCAGTGATAGCCTACCACGTCGCTTAACACCTACACTATAGGTCACACAATGGACCATTGATATGCATATAGGCTAATTCCTATGTTAATGTACCTGGCGTGAGTCGGGAGCCTTTGTAAACTTTGTTGAAGTGTGAATTTAAAGTAGTTTTAAATCTATGCGTGTGCCTGCGCGTGCTCCTGGTCAAATAGGTTCCGGCACGCCGTGCAAGGCCGTCCAGTGAGCATTGCACCCCTGAGTATATCGGCCCTCAGTAATGGTACAGAATTGGTGGGTTTTTCAAGCTAATGGAAACCACAGACTTTCTTTTCCTGGAATATTGGTACTCTAAAATACAGTTGTAGCCAAGGTTCTTGAAAAAAAAAAAGGTTTGAAATCTAGTTTTGGAGCTATCCACATCCCTCCTCTGAGACACAGACCGATGCGATGCCAGATTGCGGTCTAGCCAACACCAACTCGCGACTCCTGAATCACTGCCCTCCACACTCTCCTATCTAGCATCAGGGTCTTGAGCTCCACAGTGTTGTTAGCTAAGCTGTCGTGCCGCAGTGGGCGCTTCTTGCCTTTCCTGGCTTTGCCCTGGGTTGGCTCCCACGGTTTTCTTGCCACTAGTTCCGCGTGCCTGACGCAGTGCCCTGCCAGCCTCATCCTTCTCTCTCTGACTTTGTCTGTGACCCGTGGTAGGTCCCCGTAGAGAGGACCACATTTCTGATGTGGTCCGTCCATGTCCCACCCTAGTGCCATTCGTAGCATTCTTGTGTAGACTCTATCCAGGGCCCTTTCCTGTTGTGCTGTGAGGGTCCATGTCTCAGCCTCATACAGCAGTTACTGACTCCACTGTAGCTACGAACAGCCGCCTCTTGAGGTCCTCTCCCATGTCTGAGACACAGACTGAGTAGACACAAATGGCACCATCCGGGGCGCTCGGGTTGCGCAGTGTTAAAGTACTTGCTCACCACAGCGTAGTCTGGGGGTTCGAAGCCGCTGCGGTCGAGGGTCTACAGCAGGGGTTCTCAAAGTGACGGCAGTCCAGGGGTGCCCCGAAAGTTTTATGATATTTGAAAAAAAAAAAAAATATCAATATCATTTAAAGAGTGAAGTACAAAGTTATTTTCAGTCAGTTCTAACCAAAATGGCTATTATCTGAAGTTTACCTCGCAACATATCTGTGTTAGAATAAATAGCAAATGCGCCTACTGCCTGTTTCCCCCAGAGTGTAGAAAAGAGAGTAACGACTTACGCAACGATTTTTGATCAAACAAGGAAATATGGACTTTTTGGAATGTAAGTGAATTTGCACTTGAAATGTGTTTACATCTGATTACATGTGTTTACATTTGATGAATATATGTGGGTAATATGTAATTACTTGAAATAATTTGAATGTACAACCCAATCTGATTTACTCAATAAAACACTATTCATTCAGATGTTGTCATCATCATATAATAATTAACTAAAAACTTTAATAATTTTGATTAAAAAATTGTTAGATCATACTGTTATGCTAAATGTAATGTAATATAGGCCATATGTAAGTAAATGGCATAAGGTGCTGGGAGTGAAAATTATGAAAATAAAGTAGGGGTGCCTCGGATGAAAAAAATATTTATAGGGGTGCCCTGGGCCAAAAAAGTTTGAGAACCCCTGGTCTACAGTACACTAACACAATTGGCCCGTGTTCGGCAGAGGGAAGCCGGGGCGGGAAGGGTGATACGTGTCACTGCACATAGTTCTACGGCCTGGGGGGGGGGGGGGGGGGGGGGCTGCACCTCTCAGCGGGGAGTGTTGGGCGGGAAGAGTAGGACAGACAGAGGCTCTACTACGTCCTCCTTACTGGCAGGTGAGCCAGCATAGGATACAGTAGCAGTGACAACACACAGAAATGGGTGTGGCCTGTGGGGAGGAAGTCATTGGGGAGTAAAAGGGGTAAAAAGAAAAAAAAAGAAATGCCACCATCCTATAGAGAGCATATAGTGAAGAAGCCTACAACTGTAGTAGTAACCATCTCTCTCTCTCTCTCTCTCTCTCTCTCTCTCTCTCTCTCTCTCTCTCTCTCTCTCTCTCTCTCTCTCTCTCTCTCTCTCTCTCTCCCTCTCCTGCCAGGTTACTATTTTGAGATCCGCTCCATCTGTGCCATAAGGATTAACACCCAGGTGGGTTTGTCGAGGGACTCACATACAGCTGATCCCCATCTACAGTCTCTAGTGTTCCTTGTGCTGCTTTGTGGCCCTGACTGATTCCTGGCAAACATCTAATTCCACATATTTGCTGTTACCCAATGTCCACCACGCTGCCTTATTAGTTGTTTGTTTTGAAGCTCCGGCCTATTTAGTATTCTGTGTGTTGCCAGGAGTACCTTGATGTGCTGGGTCGCCCCATGGTTCTGGCAGGCGGCATCGCCAAGCAGGTTCAATGGACAAACGTCTATCAGGATGCCTTGGTAACTTTTGTATTCTGACATTGTTTTGTGCATTATGGATTACAATATGTATTGTATACACTCCACTTGCATTGCATCCAGTGGTGGAAAGTAACATTTACTCAAGTACTGTACTTAAGTACAATTTTGAGGTATTTGTACTTTACTTGAGGATTTCCAATTTCCAATACTTTTACTTCTACTCCACTACATCTCAGAGGCAAATATTGTACTTTTACTCCACTACATTTACTTGAAAACTTTAGTTACTAGTTACTTTTCAGATATAAACTATGATATAATGAAACATACATTAACCACTTTAGCCCTATTTTATACCTAGGCTATTTGAAAATAGCCGATCTACAAGCTCACAATGCGTCGCGATGCGACGCATTGTGAGCTTGTAGATCTGCTATTTTCAAATATTTTAGTACTTGTACTTTTGGTACTTTAAGTACATTTTGATACCAATACTTTTGTACTTTTACTCAAGTAAATTTAGAATTCCAGACTTTTACTTGTAACAGAGTATTTTTATATTGCAGTATTGGTACTTTTACTTAAGTAAAGAATTTGAGTACTTTTTCCACCACTGATTGCATCACATATGTAATCAATATGCATTATACAGTACACATCACAGGGGTCCTCAACAGGGGGTCCAGGACCCCTAGGGGGTCCTCAGAGATACGGCAGGGGGTCGCCAAATCTTTGTGTGATAGGGACTTTAATTTGCATATTTCCATTAGCCACTTAGAACCCTAGCATCCCTATTCTGGGGGGAACATTGTTATTTTTTGAACAGGGAAAAAAAGAGCAGACCATGTACAGAGCCCAAGGTCAAGTTTACAAGGTATTGAGGGTTTTAAGTGGTTAAATGTCTGAAAACACACATTTTAATATGAATCCAATATCTAGTGGGGGGGTCTAGTGGGGGGGTCCCTGCTTCTTCTCTCTCTGGGCTAACGGGTCGTTGGCCTGAAAAACGTTGAAGACCCCTCCCTGCATTACAGTATTTAATGGTTGTTTGGTTAATTGTATTAAACATACTATACAGTAGGAGGTCTCATGTTCTGTTGGTATATTTCTGGTCTCAGGGTCTTGGGATGGTGGTGACTGGAACTATGCCTGTGTTTAATCTCACCGCGGATGTCAACTCAGGACAGGTACTGTACAATATCTGTCTGGATGTTCCGTGCAAAGGCTTCCATGACAATGAGTCAATTGCATGTATAACTTCTAGCCTAGTTCAGAACAAAGATTCATGATTGGCCGAGTTGAACTTGCAACCACTTGCAACAGAATCCCCCAAAATTGTGGGGTATCCCCAACACTGCGTCCTTATAAAACTGGACAGTCCACACTTGAGCACCAAACCGCCACCGGTTGCTGTGAACAAGTCAAAGCCGGGCCGGTAGGCAGAGCACATGTTGCACCAAAGCTGCACAGGCACATCCACATGCTCCACTGCAGTAAATCCCTCTTTTACAACAGAGACAATGCCTGGTACTTCACTGGTTGTCTCCGCCAGGCCGAAAGGCATGGCGAGAGTATGTTTTACCCCCTGTCCGTCCGTCCGTCCGTCCGTGTGTGTGTCCGTGTGTCATTCTGTCATTCTGTGTACAGCTAATCTCCGCCACCGTTGGCTTGATTGCAGCCAAACTGGGCACACACACTCCCTGGATGCCAGAGCAGAACCTCTGCCCCAAATGTTTCACATGGGCCTGTTATAGCGCCACCAGGAGGCCGCTTTTTGCTAAACACATTTTTGGACAGTACTCCTACAGATTTTATCCAAACATCACGCAAATCAGTACACAGTATCTCTATAGTCATGTGATCAACACGGATTTGTCCGAATTTCCATATTCCATCCTGATTGGCTAAGGTTGGCTTCCAAAGTTTGCAGGATTGGTCCGTTTTGAACAAAATGCCTCAAATCATGAACGCAGCTCGCGATTTCCGTGAGATTTCACACGCCCATTCCCACTAGCCCGATGAAGAAATGCCACTCGTAATTTTTTTAATCAGCCTCATGGTGGCGCTAATCGGTTCACATCTCTATAGTCATGTGATCAAGATGGATCTGTTTAATTTTTCATATTCCATCCTGATTGGCTAACATTAACATCTAAAGGTTGCAGGAGTGGCCCGTTTTGAACAAAATGCCACAAATCATGTACGCAGCGTCCGATTGCGGTGACACTTTGCACATAGATTCGCACTACGTTTAAAAACAAATGCCACCCTTTTAACATTGCCCTATTATAGCGCCACCAGGAGGCCGATTACTCCCACAAACATCATGCAAATCGGTACACATTATCTCTATAGTCAAGTGATCAAGATTTTTCATATTCCATCCTGATTGGTGAATTCCGAACATTGCTGGCCCACTATAACCTACCTGACCTGGCGGAGACCTGTGCTCCGAGGAGCACTTTTTCTAGTTTACACTTTGTTTCCTTGCATCCACACGCTGTCATTTCCAAGCATCTGGCCTGTAGAGGTTCTAGTGACTGTTTCCAAACCTTTGTTTGATAGTGGGCCCTCATGATGTGCAGAGTCAAGGCATCACTTTGTTTTCACATGGGAAGAACGTCTCCACCGTCTCCTTTGAACCTACCTTGTAGTATGGTAGCTAACTCAGCTTTATTGGTAGGTCTGAGAATTGCATCGGTTGCAGCAAGTGACAGAGGGGCTGCACACAGTTCCTTTTGTAGAAGCTTATCTATGTTGACCTCTCTCCCACACTCCATGGAGACAATGACTTGGTTTTGAGTTTTTCAAGCTTTGGCATCTGCGCTGTAAGAGGCTTGAGAAAGTTTTTGGTTTTCTCTTGGTGAGGCTGTCGTGGAAGTCTGTGATCATTTGCTTGTCAGACTCAGGCAGTATTTCCAAGGTCCTCCAGTATATCTGAAGCAACATCTCCAGTTGTCAGAGACACTAGATCATACACTCTTCTCCTGTTGGAACACGTGGTATCTCTGGAACTGTTCAACAAGTTGGATGACATCAGTATGATCTCTTTTGATTCTTGATGGAAGACAGTCTTTGTGGGCGTCTTCATCATCAGTCTTGCGTCTTCATCATCCTCATGTGTCGGTCCAAACAAGGATCTGGTATCCTTTGCCAAGGTCGCATTGTAGGTGATGGATCAACGGTTTCTAGCTGTCTCATATAGTGATGCCTATCAGCCCCCCAGCAACCTTTCCAGTTTGGTTGATATGCTCAAGGCGAAGCTCAAAAGGAACTTAATTGAAGCTGTGTTTAGTCTCCTTGGCTACAACAATCACCATAGAGGGAGCCCTGGTAGACCTCTGATGCTGTCTGTGCCAGATGCTCCATGTCTGCTATGAATACAGCACCCCATCTTGTATAATGATGGGTGTGAATACAGCACCCCATCTTGTATAATGGGTGTGAATACAGCACCCCATCTTGTATAATGGGTGTGAATACAGCACCCCATCTTGTATAATGGGTGTGAATACAGCACCCCATCTTGTATGATGGGTGTGAATACAGCACCCCATCTTGTATAATGGGTGGGATCATAAGCAGCAAAACCAGGGCATCATGCTCTGGAAATAATATTCATCATCATCACTCTAGGCAGCATCAGCTAATATTAACTTTGCTAATTGCATTTTCATTACATTACCACATTAGCAGTTCAATTACATTAGCAAATGTGCTCAACATTATAGTATTACATTTAAAATAGTCAGTATTATGAAAAATTGATTTTGAAATCTGATTTGATCAGTTTTAAGTATATCATGATAAAATGAGCTAAAGATACTTTTCTGAGATGCCAACCAGGCTAGAACACGTGACAAGGGGTTAAAGATTAATACTGGATAGGTTGTCTGCTTTTACCCAGAGGTGTTATCTCAGCTTTGGCCCCCTGACTATCTCTTCCTCTCTCTCACAGGCAGGTAAGTGCGGTAAAAAGAAAAGACGAACCCAGGCAGCACTAGACACTGTGTGTGTGTGTGTGTGTGTGTGTGTGTGTGTGTGTGTGTGTGTGTGTGTGTGTGTGTGTGTGTGTGTGTGTGTGTGTGTGTGTGTGTGTGGAGCACTCAACTTAAATATACATATGAAGATGTGTGCAGGGGCAACATTTTCTACGAGATATTCATTAAAAAAAAACTTTTTTGAACGTTGAAGTATTAGATAATATACAATATTACAAAATAATGTACTTTACTGTAGAAGGCCCTACAGTAACGAATGGATTGAATTGGATTGAAAGGAAATGAAATGTCATTGTGTTGAATGATAGTCTCTGTGCTATTTTCCAAACTATTCATTAATGTTGTTTCACCAGAACCAGCTCATATTAGGTGTCATGGGAGTTGATGTGCATCTGGATGAGATAAAGCGACTGACCCCACGGTACAATGTGAGTACATATAGGCTATGTCTGGGGTCCTCAACCTTTTTTTTTAGCTCTGGACCACTAACATATTTCAAACAATCCTAACTGACACTATATGCACAATTAACCAGCATTATTTCAATACTTTCTTTCCGCCTATTTGTTCGATACTTGATGGAATCTCTGCCCCGTTTTATATCCCTTCTGAAAACTCACCTTTATAAAGCTGCTTTCTCTTAATCTTAATGTGTGTCGTCATTTCTTGTTATTGTGATGCATTGGTTTTATCTTTGTGTTGTGGATTCCTCTGTCAAGCACTTTGTGACTATGTATTACCACTGTATTACTTACTGGTTCCTTCTGTCTTATACAGCTCGGAGCCAATGGATACATATTTGCCATTGATCCAAATGGATACCTCCTACTGCATCCTAACCTTCTGCCAAAGGTGGGTGATCTACAGTATATTTAATCTGAGAAGTGAAGAGCCTTGGCTCGAAATGTTGTCAATAAATTACATTGGAGCAGATGAGTGTGCGGCTTTATTCTTTTTCTTTTTCTTCATGTTACTTTCCAAGACTGCTCCTGAACCAAGTGATGTGCGTATTCTACTAGTTTTTGTATGATCTATATTTAACGACATTCAACATTCTGGTGTTACTACTGTATTTTGGGCATGTCATTATGGTACTTAAGGAAAATAGCTGATCTACAAACTCACAATGCGTAGCATCTCGGCGTGCTGTGAGCATGTAGATCAAGTATAAAATAGGGCTTAAGTGGTTACGTAATATAATTGGTACATATGGGGCTGTGAAGTGATTACATAGGTCAAGAAAAAGTCCAGATGAGTAAGAAATTGTCTAAACTGTTACTCTGATGATCCTACCCTGCTCTTGTTTAGTTTTTCATTATAGGATTATCCTATCCTTATCCTTCAAGGTATCACAAATTTTAAACCGCAATTAAAATACCCTAAAAAGGGTTTTTTATGTTCATTGGACTGTCACCTATGCCCTAGTATTATTTATATTTGAAAATAAATCCAATAATTATATTTGATTGTCATTCATACAGTATGAATGTACCCTATAAAGTATAAAATGTCATTCAGTGTAACGCAAAGTGTTTAAATAAAATAAAATAAAAATAATGCCCATTTTTCATAATTACAAGGTTATATATCAATGCTTGTATTGTCAAAAAATTTACTAGCCAGTAAAAGAAAAACATTATTTAATTTTTAATAACACATTATTTGATGTGTCACGGGTTGTTGTTTGTTGCAAAAAACCTCCTGCCTTACACTGAAAATAAGAAAAAACGGTATGAAATGATTTGCACGTCTCGTCTTTGACCCATATATAACATTGTACATGGTGGATAAACATGTCATCATGTTATGTGTTTTTTTTCCCTCCAGCTTGATCTGGACCTTCCAGAGCCTGTAACGTTGGACTTTCTGGATGCAGAGGTAGAAGACAGCAATAAAGAGGAGGTAGGTGCTTAGCAGTGGTGGAAAGTAATTAAGTACATTTACTTAAATACTGTACTTAAGTACAGTTTTGAGGTATTTTTTTTACTTTACTAGAGTATTTCCAATTTTCTATGCTTTTATTTCCACTCCACTACATCTCAGAGGCAAATATTGTACTTTTACTCCACTACAATTATTTGAAAACTTTTGTTACTAGTTACTTTTTTGTTTTTGATTATTATTACAAAACATACATTAACCACTTCAACCCTATACATTTCGGCCATTTGAAAATAGCCGATGTACAAGCTCACATTGTGAGCTTGTAGATCTGCTATTTTCAAAAGATTTTTACCCATCTGAAAACTTGTGAAATGGGACATTCTGCATAATGACTACTTTCTACTTTTGGTACTTCAAGTACATTTTGATACCAATACCTTTGTACTTTTACTCAAGTAAATTTTGATTTCCGGACTTTTACTTGTAACCGAGTATTTCTACATTGCAGAGTGTTGATACTTTTACTTAAGTGAAAAAATATGAATACTTTTCCCACCACTGGTGCTTTAGTGCAACGTGGTGATGGAGCACTTCTGTTTGCACGCCTTCTGCTGATTAGCTGTATTAATTTCGGGTCAATGAATAGCATCTGCTTGGAGACGATGCACATGCAGTAATAATGGAGGACGCTTCTATGTACGCTGGACGTACAAAATAAACATTTTCATTTTTTTATTTTACATTTTAGATTCGTCGACAGATGATTGACGGACGACCAGGTGAAATGCAGATTAAAACGCTTCTTAAATCAATTGATGAGGTAAGTTGTTTAAATTATTATACGTAATTAATTCATTGATTATTTAAAATTTCAAATATTGTCGTGGGCTTGGTTATTTCAAACTGCTTCTCTGCTCCCCTCATTTCTTGCACAATAAAATAATTTAGTTAGCTGTTTAAAATCAAGGACTACCGTTGAACAAATAGGAACATATTTATCACTGCAATAACACTTTACTTTACTTTATTTGTATACAGTATGCAGACGGGACACCACATATTAATGAACAATAAATATCAATGTATCGTAAATACACTGGATTTAGAAAATATGCCAATTTACATCCGCAGACCCCACAAAAAAACATAAAAACAAGTAATTACTTTACACAGGGAAAACAGAGCATAATACATAAATACAAAATCAGAGGGGCAAAACACGTACAGAAGGTGAAAAGTATATATATTTAAGGCTAAGACTAAAACACATTTTAATTGGCAGTCACAGTAAGTCAAGTGATTATTGTAGTTTATATATGGCTTCACTAATTGTTAATACATTAACTTGGGTATTAGTTCAAGGAGCACAGCAAGATGTAGTCAGCGGTTTTATATGGATAACCAAAGACAGTCATGAAGTGTGGTACCATTGTGTGGGTTGGGCTTTTATGGAACGTTTCCTCTGTTGCAGCAATACATTGATGAGGCATATAGAGGTTACACCTGGACACCTATCAATGGTACAGATTATAGGTGAGTAGTTGGCCATCTGAATTGAAAATACTCGAAACAGCTTGTGCTCATATGAGGAGTATGTTGAGGCAGATCCACTCTGAGTAGGATTCAAAGATTGAGTTTTTTTTGTTGCCTTATATTACTCATATGCCCTTTTCCACTTTGTGATGCTGCCACCTACAGTCTTGGATTGGTATTGCCTCCCTACAACGAATTCTACATCCAGGCAGACCTGAGCGATGTGATGCTGCAGCTTCAATGTGAGTGTCTGTGTCTGGCCACTGAGCTTTCAACCCATTAAGACCTGAAGCCCATTCTACAAAATTACTAAATCTTAACGATGCTATATGAGTGGTGGGCAAAACCTTTTCATGTCAAGGACCCCCAAAATTATATGTATTTGGCCATGGACCGCCGAACCCCCATCTCAAAATGTTTTGTTCCAGGGACCCCCAGAAGCAAAGATTCTAGTTTTAAAAATATATATATTCAAAGATTTGCTAAATTCTTCACATAATATTTTCAAAAATAGCAGATCTACAAGCTCATAGCACGGCACAAAGTGACGCGCTATGAGCTTGTAGATCTGCTATTTTTGAATAGCCAAAGTATAAAATAATGGTTAAAGTGGTTAAAATCTAAAATGACACAGATGCTTCCCCGGTTTGAATGGGTTAACATAATGTCACTGTCGGGCCTTGTAACCTTAATGTCCAAAACCCTTACTTTTCCGGAAATGGACCCAATGTAGTTATTTTTGTCACAGCCTATTGTTAATACTTTTCATTGGTTAAATATTTATAAGACAAAAAGAGACGGTGCATGCACATCCTAATCTAAAGTAAAGTGAAATAAATAAAGTCTGCCCACTTTCTCTCAGCTCCAGAGAGACAACGCTCCACACGTCCCTGACTCCTCTCCCTTCTGGCTCCCAAACTGTGGAACAAACTCCCCATTGCACTTAGAACTGCAATCTCACTCCCAATGTTCCACCGTAATGTGAAGACTCACCTCTTCAGACCACACTTTAGCCTGTAGCACTCGCCGTAGCACTTGCCCTAGCCTTGAGAACCATGCAGTCTTATGCAGAGGTTAAAATATAATGTAGATAGCATGTTATGTAGACAGATGCCAGGTTCATGTGTTGACCTGGTGTCCTATAGTTTGCATAGTTTCAATGTACATATTATACATACACTACTGTATATTAAACAGTGCGTCTGCTAAATGCTTAAATTGTAAATTGTATTGCTGCTTTCAACATTTGAAATGTTGAAAGCAGCAATAAAAAAGTGGAACTGAGAGCCGGTGTGTAGATGTGATTTATTTCACTGTAAATATCAAAGTTGCCTAATGGGTAATGCGGTCGGTCGTAAAGATGGCTAGTTTATTGAGGACTTTAGAGTGCAGTGTAGTGCAGTGGTGAGCTGGTAGATCGGCTACTTTTACTACTTTTGTATAGAAAGTATAAAATGGGGCATACATAAAAGAAACATAAAATATGAAATATGGATGCAAAGTTTTTCCCCAACAGTGACGATAAACATAATATTGCACCAAGCTAAAAGCTCTCTGTCTGTCTGTCTGTCTGTCTGTCTCTCTCTCTCTCACACACACACACTCTCTCTCTCCCTCTCTCTCATCTCTGTCTACCTCTTAACTCTTTTCAGATTTGCAGTCTTTACTGCCCAGCTCCTTTGAGTCATCAGGCCATGTGTTTCTGGCTCCGAGGTGAACACCGCACCACGCACTCTATTTAAACCTGTTTTTATCTTTGCGTCAATGTAAAAATGCCATCTGTTCTTCCTCTAGGGAATATTGCAAGCGTCTACAACTCTCCGACAACAACACACAGTTTTTGGAGAACTTCCTTTCACTCATGGTGGATATAACACCGGAGTCTGAAGACTGTGAGTTTGTGAGATGTGTCAATTGTTTGTTGTGGTCGGGATCACACTATCTGATGCTAATCATGTGATGGATGGTCACTTTATCTGCTTGTCTGTGTTTCAGGTGACCAAGGCCTCATTCACAACCTGATATTGGATTCTGGCATCATTGGGCAGCTTGCTTCCAGAGTATGGAAGAACAAGGATCTCAATGCGTGAGTCAGCACAATATTCAGGATGCAGTGTATGTATGGGCATGCCTTGCGATGAGTCTTTAAGTCTTAAAAGCTGTCCTTAAGCTTAAAAGGGATAGTTTACCC
The DNA here is from genome assembly GCF_963280865.1 of Gymnoscopelus braueri. Lineage (NCBI taxonomy): Eukaryota > Metazoa > Chordata > Actinopteri > Myctophiformes > Myctophidae > Gymnoscopelus > Gymnoscopelus braueri. The sequence continues at coordinate 2,434,804 of NC_137612.1, forward strand.
CAAAAATTACTTATTTTCCATCAATTACACACCCCATGAAGCCTTGAATTCATGGAGATTTTTTAACTTTTTTTCCCCGCATTCCTAAGCCAATAATTTCATGATAAGCGGCGGCTCCGTTAGGAGACTGCATCTTTTCGCCGGTCATCGGAAAAAAAAGTAATTTTGGTGGTGAACTATCCCTTTAAGAAGAGTTCCTGAGTGGTATGGAGCTGACGTAAGATACTATACAGTATATAATGACTTCAAGTTTCTGTGTTGCAGGTATGGCTTCCTGGCTGTGTTTGCCTCTACAGATGGTGGAGTAACGCGAGTTTTCCCCAACATGTAAGTAAGGCTGTACAGGGCAGCTCATTGACCACAGTCACACGGCGGCTATATTGCTCTTACGTCAATGTCTTGCTTGTTTTGGTAAGGCAGTGGTTTGTTCATTGTCTCAGTGATTTGACCTAAAGTCTGTATCATTTTTTATCTTATCTATTCTGCAGGGCCGCTGAGACTTGGGACGAGGATCCTGAACCGTACAATTCCAACTACTACAGACGAAGCTTAGACAATAAAGGTTATATGTTCAGAGCTCCACCGAGGACCTGTGAGTAACAAACTGTGTTTCACTGCAACGCCATTTTCTGTTTTAGTAATGGGGGGGCACCTTTACGTCATTATAAGTTGGACTGGGCAAAATCAGACATCACAATATTTTTTTACCAAATATCTCCATATTGTGACGATAATATTGTATTGTGAAACTGTGGGTGCTATGATATCGGCACTAACTACTCTGATAAATGGGTATTGCATGCATTCCCAACAGGCATCGCCCTAGTTTATTTTACTTTTTATAACAGATCTGCAAGCTCACAATGCAACACAATATCCAAAATCCCAGATGATATCATGATAATCAACGTAATATCAATATATTGTCCAACCCTAATTATAAGAGTTAATTAATTGGTCATTATCCTCTCCTTACTAGAAAGTATCATGTGGTTATTTAAAGAAAACAATACTATTGTCTTGGTTCAAAATGGCATAGCCATACATACAGAAGTAAGCTCATTTCAAGCACTGAGGCTATTCTCATCATGCATTATGTTTTTAACGATGCCCCTATAAACAGCCATGGAGGACCCTGTGGGCTCAGAGAATGGCACCATTGGAGTACTCGTTAGTTCATCTGTTGAAGTTAATTTAGGAGGCAAGCTTCTCAAGCCAGCAGGTATGTGACACTTTCATATTCATATATCATACTTTACCTTATGGCAGAGGTCTTCAACAGGGGGTCCGGGACCCCTAGGGGGTCCTCAGAGTTACTACAGGGGGGCCACCAAATCTTTGTGTGATAGAATATTTGTTTTTACATTAACCACTTGAACCCTAGCATCCCTATTCTGAGGGGAACTTTAGCCGAAAATAGCCGATCTACAAGCTCACAACGCCTCGCGCTGCGAGGCGTTGTGAGCTTGTAGATCGGCTATTTTTGGCAAAGAGAGGGGGGAAAAGAGCAGACTAAGTACAGAGTGAAAGTTGATTTAATATTGAGGGTTTAAGTGGTTAAATGTCTGAAAATACACATTAACATGAAACCAACATCTATGAAAAGCTTTAATCTGCAACACAAGGTTATGCAATATATGGGGGTCCCTGCTTCATCACTCTCTCAGAGAGGGGGTCCTTGGGCTGAAAACGTTGAAGACCCCTGCCTTATGGGATTGTTAAAATGTCTAAATGTTTGAACTGTTGTTAGACTACCTTGTCCTCTTACATTTTCCCAATGATCTGCTTGTCCTCTTGTCACATGTGTTCTCTGTGTGATCTGACCCTGTGAATCTCTGTGTTCTCTGTGTGATCTGACCCTGTGAATCTCTGTGTTCTCTGTATGATCTGACCCTGTGAATCAGTTGTGGGAGTAAAGCTGGATTTGGAGGCTTGGGTGGACAAGTTTAAGATCTTGGCCAGCAACGTGTCTGACAGCCGTCAAGGCTCACAGAAGGTACGATGAATTCACCACCATTTATGAGTGACAAGCTGATTGCATAGATTATCCTTGGTTGGGTTCTCAAAGCAGTTTTTCTTACCCTCTACCAGTGTGGGCCATCAAGAAGCTGTGAGATGGACTGTGAAGCGAACACTGATGTAAGAATATTTATTTCTTCTTTCACACGAGCATAACTATTAGATTGTAAACTAACATCCATAGAGGCATGACTCATAGCGATACAGACAACCTGTCGACACCAGTATGACTTGGTTTAAGGTTGGCTTTTGTCGCACATGTTCCGCCATGTTTCGTGGAAACGCGTCCATCCATGATTTTGTTCACAGACACACAGACAGGAGCAATTACAATGCCCTGCGTTCAGTGCGTTGTATTGCTGGAGGCAGGGTTTAAAAGAGTTGTAAGCGTTTTGTGTAGTTATATTTGGCTGTGTAATGTATCTCTGGGGAGAAGCACAGACCTCCTCAGTGTATACTCTGAAGGATAATCCCGCTGGGATTTCCCAACAGTGTGGGGAGGGAGTTGGCTGACAACATGACAGGTGCAGCTGTCCCTCATCCTTGGTGCGCAAGTAATCTGTGAACTGTGCCGAAGGTTGCTGTTTTCCACTGTAATAATATTAATATGGTGCCTTTGTACCCCGATATACTCCCAAACTCCTATATTGCTTCTGAGATTTGAATTTGACCACACCATCCACAGCAACCGAATTTGGTGGCCGATTTTAATCCACGTTTGATGTACTGATTTCCTTGTGTGTGGTCACTCACAGAGTTCAGCACGTGATATGCACTGTAATCTCTCAAGAACAGATTCTACTCTGCGTTTGAATCTGTCGGTAGCCGTGTTGACAACCCGTGCACATTGGCTATAAGTGGGCGTGCCATCAGATCAGGAAGCAGGCCGCGCTTTACCCAATCAAATGTAGTGGCCGGGATTTACGTGTGTGCCGTTCGTTCCCCACTGGAAACAAACCGAAACTCATTTAACAATAGCGTCCTCGAAGCCGACAAAACCACGGAAAGTTAGTAACATTTTAAATTGCTCTTTCATCATAGAAACAAGTGGGCTTACAAACAAAACGATCCATGTTCTTTGGGAGAAATGGTGTTAGTGTTCCGTGGAGAAATATTGTTAGTGGGAATGAAAACATAGTCGCACCACCGGAAGTGAAAGGCTGAAGGCAGACCAAAACCCCAGTTTCCTTGCGCACTCTGGTTGGTTGGGGAAATGAACACTTCCTCATACCGGGTACACCGACGCGCTGGTCCAGGCTTTTATTTTTTCGCAAAACTAAACAATAAATGCCTGGAGATCGAGGCTAGTGTCAGAGCAACATCAGAGTCATTTCATTGTGCTTTTGTATATCCATACAGTATCATCATAGAACAGACTGCTTGAAGCACGACTTGAACTTTTTGTACTTAATAAACTAAGATATGAAAGTATGATTATGTTTTCACTTTTCATATCTATTTGTCATTTGCTTCCAAGTCCATTTTACACCGCCAGGGTTACAACTATAAGAATATGGCAACGTCTGCATAGACGCCATATGAATAAAACAATAGCAAGCAATACATTAGTTTAATGGAATACACAAATGTAATTATAATCAGATCTACTTGTGCCCTAATGACGGAGCAGTGATATTATAAGCCTACTGTGTGAAGCCTACGCATTCACACAGTCCTAGATGTCTCTTTGCCAGATGGCCTTCCTGCGTTTGGCAGCTGCAGCTGTATGTTGCTTCTAGCCTCCATTATGTGTTATTAAAATATTGTCCATGTGCTGCAAACACTGACCCTTTTATGTGAATGACTTTGATATGATATGATATGATATGATATGATATGATATGATATGATATGATATGATATGATATGATATAACGTATCATGTAATATCATATCACTGTAGTATACATACATACAGTACAGTACGACACGACACGACACGACACAACACGACACAACAGGATAATAAAATGGTTGTGTGTAGCTGTCAGTAGTGTAGTATTGTAATATTGTCCATGGTCACGATTGGTCATATGCTGCAAACACTGACCCTTTTATGTGAATGACTTTGATATGATATGATATGATATGATATGTCGTATCATGTAATATCATATCACTGTAGTATACATACATACAGTACAGTACGACACGACACGACACAACACAACACAACACAACACAACACAACACAACACAACACAACACAACAGGATAATAAAATGGGTGTGTGTAGCTGTCAGTAGTGTAGTGTTGTTAACTATGTAATGGTGTCTGTAGGACCTACTCTGCTATCTACTTGATGACGGTGGGTTCCTGGTTATGTCCAACCAGAGGGATCACTGGAAGAAGGTATGCATGTGTATGTTTATTTGGTGTATGACCTTCAGAGGCACACTGTAACTCAATGTCCAAGCTAACACAGCGCAGTACAGTAGATACTGTATGATGCAAGAGAACACAAGTGGAGGAGAGGGAACCAATTAAAGTGGAAAGGAGATGAAAACCCCATCAAGCTGTTACAGTACTTAAAGAAGCACGTCACCCATTTTCAACTTTATCTTTATATAATTGCTCCATTTCTGTCTACTTGCTCTGCGTCGCAGAAGAAGGTTGACCTCCTGGAAAAGGAGATGATGCATCTCAAGGGGCTTGTCCTCTGACAGAAATGTCTAAATAATTAAAGTACGCAGATTCTTTACTTGGGTAAAGATAACAATGCCACAATGTAGAAATACTCTGTTACAAGCAAAAGTCCTGTGTTCAAAACTTTACTTGAGTAAAAGTACAAAAGTATTGGCATCAAAATATACTTAAGTAAGTAAAAGTACTCATCATGCAGAATGTCCTATTTCACAAGTTTTTGTGAAATCTTTCAAAAACAGTAGTTACGTACAGTACATACAGTACAAGCTCACAACACATTGCGATGTGACGTGTGAGCTTGTAGAACGGCTGTCTTTGAGTAGACAAGTATATGATAGGACTTAATTGGTAAATGCATGTTTTGCACAGTAACTTGTAACAAACCCCTGACTTTAATTCATTTGATTATTCACAGGTGGGCCTATTCTTTGGTGACGTGGACCCCTACCTGATGCACGCGCTCTACAATAACTCCATTTATGTCCGTCGTCAGTCCTTCCAGTACCAGTCTGCATGTGAGCCGGTCAGCAGCAGTCACACTGGTGCTGCTCCAAGAGGCATCTTTGTGGTGAGAGGCAGGGAGGACAGAGACCATTATAATGGGAACATCTACGGTCTAACGGTTAGACCGTACATGTTCCCATTAGAATAATTAATCTTAATTAATCTTCCTTCATTATTAGGCTAAAATAGGTTTTGCGGCTCCAGACAGATTTTTTCTTCAAATGCCTTCTAAATCAGTAGTTCGTGCCAAGGACCCACAAATTGATATATTTGGCCACGGACCCCCCTCCCCTATCGGAAAATAATTTTACCAGGGACCCTCAGAAGAGAAGATTTGTGATAAAAAAAAATGATTCACCATTTTTCAAACACTTTAAAAAATGTTAAACAATAGCAGATGTACAAGCATGCTCATGAAGTGAGGCGCTGTGAGCTTGTACAGTATATCTGCAATTATTTGGGAATAGCTAACGCTAAAATCTAAAATGACACAGATGCTTTCCCGGCTTTAATGGGTTAGAATGTGACCTTCTGTTTTTAAGGAATGACATTATTTTAATAATTTATCTAACAGCTAATCTCTTGTCTATTCATCATCATGGTGTCACTATATAGCCTTCAGTTGCTGACATCTTAAACTTGGCCTGGTGGTCCTCAGCAGTGGCATGGTGAGTTTTACTCCCAATACGCATCACACCATGTTAAGTGCAAGTCAAGTGCACTTTCCCTTTAATGGTTTCCAGACTGTAAGTGAAATCAAAGATGTGATGATGCCAGGATGGCAATTTTCCCCAGTGCTTGGCACCTGGGCATCACAGACTGGAGCTTTATTGAGCTTGACGTTACTGCAGTGTGTTGACACACCGTTAATGTGACACACTGGATTGATTCCAGAGCGTGCTTCACTTTCTCACAAGCTGTACATTTCTCACTTTTTTTCAGGTCTGTGATGCAGCAGTTATTCTATGGGATGGCTTCTAACACCTGGTTCTTCTCAGGTTGGTTTTTTATATAATGAAAACAAAAATGTGTGCAATGTAGCCTACATGAATGCATGCATGTATATTTCAATGTATGTAGTATGGATACAGCCTGTATTCTATCTGCTGAAATATGCACTCATATGAGATAGTAGTAGAGTACTAGGAACATGTGTGTTGAGATGTGGCTGAGAATATAATCATATGCTCAGAAGCACAGCCATTCTCACATGTTGCATTTAGTCATATTTGGGCGAAAAAACTTTCTTTTGGGCGAAAAACTTTTTCCATTTCAGGAAATGGAAAAAAGAACCAGTGTTCCAATGGGTTATTTAGTCACAAGCTCTTGTTAAAGGTATCATGACATTCATTTTCACTTTTTTTATTTTCAATGTTTTATTTGGGGTTTTATGACCTCAATTACACCCAAAAAACCTGAACTTAGAACATTCAGTGGATTTTCTGGGGTCTGGGGTTTTCTGAATAATTAGGCTGAAAAGTAATCTGAGCTTGGCCCTTCGACAGTGAGGTCACAGTCGATTAATCCCGCCCACTCTCCTCTTCGCCCCTCCCCTCCCCTATCCTTTCCTTTGGGGGGGGGGCGGAGCAGAGGCGATGATTGACAGGCAAAATCCCTCACCAGCGACACCCGCAGGCAAAGATTTCTTTTTTCATTGCAGTTGAAAAGGCTTTAGAAATGTGAGAGAAAAACACCTGCCATGGATCAATGGAGTGGAATTTTCACTTAAAACTTTTTGTACACTTTTGAAGGACCATGACAAAGACTTTGAATGTGGTGTAAAAGTGAATGTCATTAAACCTTTAATACTTTTCATTGGTTAAATATTTATAAAACACATAGACAGACTTAAAGCAGCACTAAGTAACTTTCCTCTTCTACCTTGGATTTAAACCCGGTTTCCTGCGCAAGTGCAGAAAGTTTTACTATTGAGCTAATAGAGCCTTGTGGTAAAAATTTGTGTCAGATCCTGTGTCTAGGTGAGACATGACCTTTGACACGATCTAAATGTCTCAACAGAAGAGCAGGGACACAAAATAAAATCACCACAATTGTATAAGTTATATTGTATTAACATACGGTACTCTACCATACAGATTGGACAAAATACATTTGTATTCATTTAAAAAAAGTTACATAGTGAGTCTTTAACCACTTGATATTTTGTGCATATCATTATTGTCTAAAATAAATAAATAAATACGTAAAAGTCAAACATTTTCAAAAAATAGTTTAAATAGGAGATCTATAAGCTCACGACGTGTTGCATCGTGATGCGTTGTGAGATTGTGGATCAGCAATTTTTGTTGACACTGTCATACGATGAAGTTGAATCAGGGCATTAATTTATGAAACGACATAGAAAGTGGAGATAGGAGTTTCTGTGTGACAGCGATGCCTTACAGACTACTCATTAACCTAGCTTTCCTCCACTTGTTGCAGGCGATGCACTAGTAGAAGGGTTTGAACAAAGGGAAAGCAGCTGTGTGACCATTCAAAGCCAGTTCTATTTTACCAACACTACCAACTCATACAACGTGCTGCAAGACTGTGGAAACTGCTCAAGGTGTGTAATGTTTTTCTTTCTTCTTTTCATTAGTATATTTATTGATCTTCATACTAAATATTAAATGAACTCATGATAAAACGATGAATAATTGACAATGACAAGAAAAGAACAGAACAAATACAGACAATACAAGTCTAAATGACCATATATGACCATACATACATCTGCCGAGGATGCAATTATCCAGCCACAGGCTTGTTCGTTAGATAGATCATTGTTCTTGACATATTGAAAAAATCGACCCCATACTTTTTGGAAAAGCTCTAAGTCTCTTAAGAGTTAACATCATTTTGTTCCAAAGAAAAGCATATAGGCTAGTTAGTTCCTTAAACCACTGAGAAATGCTTCAAGGTGTGTTCTTACACCATCAACAAAATACATGTTCAGTGTTTGATTGCTTCTCCGACCTCTGCACCGTTTCACGTTGAATGTCTGTGGGTGCGTTGGGATATGCGCACCGGGAGCACACTCACGTATTGGTTTGTATTGGACCCGTGCGCTCAGTGCCTTATATCCGAACACACCCTATTTGTCATCATAGGTTGTTCCACGCAAAGAGGATTGAGGGTACAAACCTTCTCTTTGTGGTTGCTGAGACGTTGCCCTGCAGCTCCTGTGAGATAGAGAGACTGACCCAAGTCAGGACAGAATGTATCCTTTACATCATTACTTTTTCACCCCCCCCCCCCCCCCCATCTGAAAATATAAAGTAACTAGTCACTAAAGATTTCATATAATTGTAGTGGAGTAAAAGTACAATATCTTTGTCTGAGATGTAGTGGGGTAGACATTAAAGTATTGAAAATTGTAACTACTGAAAAAAGTAAAAAATACCTCAACATTGTACATAAGTACAGTACATGTACTTAGTTACTTTACACCATTGCCCTTAAGTCCCGCAAACAGTTCAGGAGGAAAATCCATGTGAAGTGCTGAGCAGTGCACGGTACCGTAAAGGCCCGCCTACCTGCTTTGACTACAGTGCCTGGGTAAAAGAATATGAATTGCTACCATTGCAACAATCTCTTTTGATCTGACACATTAAATGCTGCAGTTGTTTGTGCTATGTTCAGGCCTGTCTTGCCTATATACTCTCTTATTGCAGGAGAACACATCTGAGTGCGGACGGGCCCATTCCTTGAAGTCCTCCATAGGGATTCTTCTCTTCATCCAGCTGGTTCTGAGGCTAGTTTCTCTCTGACATCTGGACTAGACCGTAACCGAGGCCCTTGCATCTCCTGAGTCCTGACACTATGATTTCATTTTCACACCATAGTCTCTCAAGTCAGCATTTTATCCCTGCCAGAAAAATGACTAATGACTCAAGAGTCATTTTCTTCTCTTCCTCTTTTATTTATCGTATTTCTTAGAGCTAGCAGACACACTATACAAGATTTGAACTACATTCATTCTTAACCAGGATGCCCAACGCAAATCTAGATCATTAGGGACAGGTTCTTAAGGCTTTCTTTGAGTACCTGTCGTAATGCAGAACATGTGTCTGGGACAACAGCTCATAAAGCTTTCTAGTGTGTTGCCCCCTGCAGTAATCATATTTTCAACTATTCATAAAAAAATCTCACTGATAATCCACTCCTTTGTCTATTAGTTGGTGTATTAACTGGTGTATTTTAGTAAATGTGTATTTCACACATTTATAGTATGAACTTGAGGTGCTTCACGAATTCCAACAAGACAACTGAATGGTGTAAAATGAAATTAACAACCGGCCAAAACTCATCAAACTTTACACTTGTTTTGTTTAATACATACAATTATGTGTTCAATTACATACACATTGAAGTACATACTACTTTGCATGAAGTTGTTCTTTAAATAGTGCAACAATGCTACGGTTATTGGAACAACGTTTTATACTCTTGGTAACTAGTGATTGATTACATGGGTTGATGATGATGATGAAAATACTTTAAGTGGTTTACATACAGTGTGATCTGTTCAGCTTAATAACACAAAAATCTGCTGAATTTAAAGCCTGAGTTATACTTACAGTACAGTAGTCGCGCACAGGTGTCATGCACCAAAACTGGCCAATGCACAAGCTCACAATGCGTCACAGTGCAATGCCTTGTGAGCTTGTCCATCTGCTATTTGTGGTGTCAATGCACACCAAGTATAAATCAGGCATTATGTGTAGTCATCATTTCTTTAAATGTATTACATGTGTTATGTAATTTGGCAGATTGGTGGTGAGCTTTTAGTCCCATTTTGTAACTTATAGTGCCACTATTTGTCAAGTCATGCACTTATGTATGCTTAATATGTATGGGGAATGTAGTTTATGAACAGCTTTGGATGTTATCATTGTGTGATGATGATAATAGCTTGTTGATAATCCCCTCATTATTTTGTATTTATTTATTTATTTAAGGTGGGAGATCATTTACATGTTTTGTGTGCATAGCTTTATATGAGTTCATGAATGGTTAAACATAAATATCAGCTGTTCCAGAGATCCATAGATTCCATTGAAACTGTTCAGGCTCTTACATTGATTTTGATGACAGTCTAAATGTTATCTGAATTAATTCACATTTGCCACAGATGAGAGAAAGTGGTAAATTCGTGATTAAAAGTGTGGTGATTCTGGCACTAAAGAGTAGACTCTGTGGCTTTTGAAATAAATGTCAGTAAATGGCTACGCTATAGGCAGAAGAGAAAATTAAACCTTAAAGGAGGAGTTCACCCAAAAAATGACTTATTTTCTATCAATTGCACACCCCATGAAGCCTTGAATTCATGGATTTATTTTTGTTTTTGTGGCATTCCTAAGCCAATAATTTGATTATAATAAATTTGTCCCCATTGATTCCGGTAGGAGACACAAATGCATTTGTGTCTCCTACCGGAATCAATGGGGCTAAATTTATTATAATCAAATAATAAAGGAAGGAATGCGACAAAAACAAAAAAAATATCCATGAATTCAAGGCTCCATGGGGTGAGTAATCCATAGAAAAAAAAGGTATTTTGGGGGTGAACTACTCCTTTAACATCCCAGAGTGCCAGCATATTAGTGGTTGACTGTTCATGATCATAATGTGGAGTAAAGATATGAAAACAATGTTTTACCAAAGTAAAGTCCTGGCATTACATTTTGTGTTACAATTTGATCAAACCTTTATTTGGTTTCAGAGTTAAATGGGACATTTTAATTACCTTTCTTTCCCCCCTTTTTTTTTCTCTCCTTACGTATTTGTAAGATGTTTGTTTTCTCCGTTCTGTATGCCTGGTTTCCACCCAGTAGTGCCTTGTTGCACTCCGATTGGATGGCAGGAACTTTTTTGGATCTTGGATCTTTTGGACACTATTCCTGCAGCCCCATGAAAATGACACTCTTTGAATTCTAAGGTTTGCAATGGAAGAGCACAACTTCTGAATGGACTCATAGATCAGAAACAAACCCTCGGAACGATTCTGATTCTCTCTTGGAACGGATGAGGGATAATAGTACAAAATTCTACTGCACACTGACTGCACTATTGTGAGACGGTACAGTACCAACTGCCCCCCTCCCCCCCCTCTCTATTGAGCATGCTCCTATCCTGTTGTTTTATAGAAAGACCAGAAGAGTAAATGCGACAAAGTATAAATGATAGGCTTAAAGGACGACTTCACCACTTTTCAACATATCTTCATATAATAGGATCCTCACTAATGCTCATGATAAAATGATTTAAAAAAAATCTACTTGGTCTGTGTCTCATAGGAGGGCTGTGGACAGTCCAGAAACCCGTCTACCAGTGACATCATCGTTAGGCAGGATTTCTTTTTCCAAAAAGATTACAACTTTTTTATTCCGATTTTTATTAAGGCGAGAACAGTGGGATCTATTACTGCATTGCAACTTTCCAGGAATACAAAGCCTGCAGTTTCTATTAGCTTGGATTCCCCATCGATGATGTCACTGGTAGACGGGTTTCTGAACTGTCTACAGCCCTCCTCTGAGACACAGACTGATTAGAAAAAAATTGTACCATTTTATCATGAGCATTAGTGAGGACCTATTATATGAAGATATGTTGAAAAGTGGTGAAGTAATGCTTTAAGGAGGGGCAAAGTGTCATCTCTCTATCTACTACACTGTGGTTCAATCCTGGTTCAAAGCACAGACTCTTGTCTGTTTTATTTTCTAATTCATTTCATCTGCACTCTGGATAAAAAAAAAATAAGAACACAAAAACGTTATATTTAAAGCCTAGCATAATAGTTTCCAGAATGATCGACTGAAGTGAGTGAATGTTTTATGTATTGTGCAGACAGTAGTGCATCTCTGCTGATCCCACGCATGGGGCAGACAGTAGTGCATCTCTGCTGATCCCACGCATGGGGGGGACCTGGTGAAGCAGATTAAAGCTCAACACTGTTTGGAGACCTCAGCACAAACGTTGCTTTTTTAAAGAAGCATTAATTCAATGGCTCTCAAAGTGGGGTCGCTGGGGACCCCCCAGGGGTCCTTGAGAGAGTTCCGGGGGTTTCCCCTGCGGCTTAAGGACTAAATGTCAGTTTGGTAATGTATACCAAACTGGGGGTCCAAGTTTGAGAACCGCTGCATTAATTGATCTGATATTTACAGTATGTATTTGCATTATTGAAAGACCTTAAATACACTGTAGAGTGCAGCACATTGAAGGAAGGCATTTTGTAAAATTGCTCTTTATAACCTACAATGTATTGCTGTTGTCGAGGTCAGTGTTGTAGTTTGCAATGTTTGGTTTTAAAATATTTAACTGCATGGTATTTTGGAAGAATTACAGATTTATGTACATACAGTTAGTGTAATGATGGATAATTTACATTCCTTTTCCACACCCAGCTCTCCGATACTGCATAGAGAATGAAGGGTGCCTGCTATGGACATTTTTGAGTGATATGGGCATGAGAGGGCTTCAGGGTTAGGTTTACTGTTTACTAAAATGAAGTTTAAAGTTTGACTTCAGTGAAGCCCAATTTGCAGTATTTTACCAATTAGTTCTTTAGGACAAAGCACAGAAAAGGTTTGGAATTATGAAGAAACCTACTACTGCCTGATCGACTTTTATCATAGAATTAGGAAGACGCCTTCCAAGTGTTATGAATACACATAATTAAAATCATGTTTGCAGGCTATAACAAGGGTGGGGGCATGTAGGTAATTTCAGAGATGTCCTTTTATAAACGACCTATGTTGTCTCTTAATGAGGTCGAAGTACCGATTTTTTTTGTGGTAATGCAAACATTGTTTGTATTGAACTGAAGGGAAACTGAATGTTTTGAAGTTTGCGGGGTGGGCACTATGAGCAGTTTACAAAACCGTCCTTGTCGTTTTCTTTTATCAGCTTATGAAATAATGAGAATGTTAATGTTCTGCTGTAATTTCTACTTTTAGTTTGCTGATATATTGTTGTTTACTTGGGAGAGTTTGCTCTATTTGTGCCGGTCTCCAATGTCACCTCATTTTTGTACAGATGCAAAAGCAGTAAGCAGAAGAGAAGGCTAACTTTGTAAAGATTTTGTCAGCCACATACTAAATGTTTATATCTGATATTTGGTGATTAAATGCTGTTGATATTTTTCACTTCAGCTCAGCATCCTAATTTCCATTTCCTTTTTTCTGTGTGCTTGTTGTTTAATTGTAAAAGTGAGTAAATCCCAGGCCATGCTGGAACACATACACATATTTGATTATTTCAATATGTATTTATTATGTTATAGTTTCGTACAAATTAATATTTGTTATTACTTTATTATGTTAATTAATTATGAAACTGTAAGAGTAATATCATTCATGGCAGGTTTAACCACCCCGGAAATATAAGAAATGGTCAAAAAGTGGAAAAAATGGAAATAGCTTAGTTACTGTACTTGATCAAGTGGACAAACCTCATATTGATCCTGTATACAGGGAGGCATTTGGGACATGGAAAAGTGCAGTTTATTCATGAATGAAAAAAGCAGCGTACAATTGCACTTTCTTTAGTTTTCTTTTTTTTTAAAACAATTCAGCAATCAATAACAACAATAAGACAATAAAAACAATAAGTCATGGTGCCGTTTTGTTAACCGCTTGAACCCCAGCATCCCTATTCTGGGAGGATTGTTCGCCAAAAACAAAAGATCTACAAGCTCACAATTAATGCGACGCATTGTGAGCTTGTAGATCTTGTAGATTGTAGCTTCTAGCTTGTAGCTTGTAGACTGTAGATTGTAGATCTTGTAGATTTTCAGATGGCCGAAATATATTTAGGGATGAAGTGGTTTGTGTGTTTTGTAATAATATTCCAAATCTACAAAGTAACTAGTGACTAAAGTTTTCATATAATTGTAGTGGATTAAAAGTACAATATTTGACTCTGAGATGTAGTGGAGTAAAAGTAAAAGTATAGTACTTAAGTAAAGCACGCCCAGCAGTGCCAGCTGCCAGCACACTAGAATTGCAATAGTCATTATGATGCCGATCATTATTATAGACATATGAGACATGAGCCACTGTACAAACACACTTAGCACATCTCATGTTTTCAGCACTTGTAATGTTTTATAATGTCATGCATTTATAGCAGTGCAGGGCAGACATATCAAACCCAAAGTACTTACAGTACTGTACCATGCAGTAAACACTGCGCTACTGAAGATGACAAACCTTTACTTACAAAGAAGAAAAGTGAATGGAATCATCCTGTGCTCATGTTATACAGTAATACTGATTCTCTGAACCAGAAATAAGTTGCAACAGTTTGGATACATTTTACATTGGAAATGCTCAGCTAGCTGCTGAAAGGCATGCGACACACAATTAGCAGAGGGACTCAATGCATTTGTCAACAATTGCAATAGTAAGAGCTTGGGCATGAATCAGCTGGAGGCTATATTTGCTTTAACTCCTAATAAGACCACAAAGAAAGGCCAGACATATTGAATATCACCTTTTATTGCAACTTAATCGTATACCACAAGAGAATGCATTTAACACAACGCCTTTGGTGTCATCTTTCGCCTGGGAGGAGTGGAAGTGCAGAAGCTAATGGGTTATAATGGGATCTTAAATTAGATTCAACTGAACATTTGTCGCTCTACTCAAGAGATGTTTGAAACAATGTTCCTGCTTAACCACATGAACCCAAGTATCCCTAGTCGTAATAAGTGAACATTTGTCGCTCTACTCGAGAGATGTTTGAAAGAATGTTCCTGCTTATAACCACATGAACCCAAGTATCCCTAGTCGTAATAGGTTAACATTTGACAAACATTTGGCGAAAATACCCACATCTCCAAGCTCAGAATGTGTCGCAATGCTACACGTGAGATTTGGTGTAAAGGGAAACAAGAAGTATAGACCTCTGGATGACCTAAGTATATAGGGTTTAAGTGTATAAAGTAATGCTTATTTTTGTGTTCACTTGTACAAAATAAACTTTTGGGCATATCTGAAGTCTATTTTAGCCCCCCCCCCCCAACCCAAACAAAGGTATTGACAGTGTCTTAGTAAAACACACATGTATTACTTCACCTAGCAATGCAAAGCTGTGCCAGACAAGTTATGGTGAAATATTAATTATTCCATAACATGCCATCATCACTGATCGCTTCAACTCAGTTTGTGTCTAGGGTTTCACTTAATGTTTGTGTTCACTGTGCAGTATAAGGTGACAGCAGTCCTGATGCTAACATGGGATAGACATCCGTCAGTTAAAGTTCACCCACGATGTGATGGTAATGACCAAAACGGGAGGGCTGCTCCTCCCTGGTGGTCAGTGATGAGTCCATAAAAGAAGCAGTCACAGACTCCTTCAGATTCAGAAGCTTTGGACAAACAGGCTGAGACGCAGGTGAGACTTTTTATTTTCTCACTTTGCATTTTTTCTCCTTTTTTCTTTTCCCATTTTGCTCAGTTGAACATCAATTCTTTCTCAAGGTTATACATGTACATGTACAGTATATTCTGTAGTCTTCATGAGGCTTGGACTTTCTCTTCTGAATTTCATCAGGTGTCAGCATAACAGCCGAATCAATTTGAAGTCACCAGAAAAGGTAAAATAATATAGTACATGCAAAGACTTCTGCAACACAAGGTTTGAATTGGGGATTTACCTGCCTTGCATGACTTTGATTTGCAGGCTGTATTGAATGAAATGGCGACGACACATTAGAGAACTAACTTTCCAAGTTCATGAAGAGAAACATTATGACATGAACTTAAAATGTCTTACTTATAGAACTTTTGATAGTTTTATATGTTCACTGTGTTGGCCAACATCAAACAAGTATCTAGTTTGTAAAATGTAATAAACGATTTTACATTCTCTATTTTTCAATGGGAACAGAGCCATCATGGGTGATCCGGACATGCAATGTTTTGGGCCGGCTGCCCTATACCTCCGGAAGACTGAGAAAGAGAGGATAGAGTGCCAGAACCTTCCCTTTGATGCTAAAACAGCGTACTATGTGGCTGAACCCTCTGAGATGTACCTCAAGGGGAAACTCGTGAAGAAGGAGGGTGGCAAAGCCACTGTTGAAACTCTGAATGGAAAGGTGAGCATACATGTATACTGTAAGATGTTACAATACAAAGAAAAGTCCTCAGTGTTCCATGAATTTATCCAACTCAGAGGGTGTACAAAGGTAACCAAATGGACCCTTACTGGCATCTGTTAAAGGAGGCACTAATTGCAACTCCTTCACTCCATTTCTTATTTGTTATATTCTTCAAAAAGTGGGTTAGTAATTAGCATTCATTCATAACTTCATATGCTAGCTAGTAGCTACTGTATGGATTTCTCTCACATTTTCCTAGTAAAGGGTGTGATTGATTGGATTCAGAAATCACGGTAAGGGGGGGTACTGAATCCATAGTGCGTCAGGTTAGAGGGGGACAAAGCCACTGTCATAGCTTAGGCCAGAGATTGTGTATTGTTGTATTGTTGACCACTGTCACTCATTTCTTACCCATCAACGGTGCTGTATATTACGTGACTGTTCCTTTGCTTTCCTGGTGCAGACCCTCACTGTGAAAGAGGATGACATCTTCCCCATGAATCCCCCAAAGTATGACAAAATTGAGGACATGGCCATGATGACCCACCTCAGTGAGCCCTCTGTGCTGTATAACCTCAAAGAGCGCTATGCAGCATGGATGCTCTATGTAAGTTCAACTGTCACCATAGATGCAGCTTAATTAGTTTTTGTACGTATTGCCACTAACCTGGGCTTAAAATACATATTCTCTTTTTCAAACAGACCTACTCTGGACTGTTCTGTGTCACTGTGAACCCCTACAAGTGGCTCCCAGTGTACGATGCTGTGGTCGTGGCAGGATACAGGGGGAAAAAGAGGATTGAGGCTCCTCCACACATCTTCTCTATCTCCGACAATGCCTATCAGTTCATGCTCCAAGGTATCAATTAAGAGACTATATGCACCCTGAACTCCTGCAGCACGTGAAGAGCACATCTCTAAGATCTCATTCTATCAGTCCATGGTCACTTGTTAACGTGTAATAGCTAAATGAGCATGATAAATGAGATGCTGTTCTCACATTTCTATGTTTTGTTAACAGATCGGGAGAACCAGTCAATCCTCATTACGTGAGTCTAATATTAAGAGCGTTGAAGTGGACTAATGACAGCCACAGTTCATTTAAATGCCATGTTTATAAATATGATCTGTGTTGTAGCGGAGAATCTGGTGCTGGAAAGACTGTGAACACCAAGCGTGTCATCCAGTACTTTGCAACAATTGCAGTGTCTGGAGGGAAGAAAGCTGAGCCAGCAGCTGCTGGAAAAATGCAGGTACAGGTTTCTAACACTACCTATATGTACTACTTTTACACACACACACACACACACACACACACACACACACACACACACACACACACACACACACACACACACACACACACACACACACACACACACACACACCAAATGTTAATTACAAATACATAACATATCACACTATTTTAAGGGGTCACTGGAGGATCAAATCATCGCAGCCAACCCCCTGCTGGAGGCTTATGGTAATGCCAAGACTGTGAGGAATGACAACTCCTCCCGTTTTGTAAGTTTACCTGATAAAATCCTGCTATTTAAAAAGAAAGCGTTTTATCCAAAAATGTTGATTTACAAATGAATTGTCATGTAGGGTAAATTCATCAGAATCCATTTTGGATCAACTGGAAAGCTGGCTTCTGCTGACATCGAAACTTGTAAGTATCTTGCATACTGTGTCATTATATACAGTTTACTGGTAAATGTGGATACTGTAAACCACACACATTTAATGCATTGTTTTATAGATCTACTGGAGAAGTCAAGAGTAACATTCCAGCTGTGTGCTGAGAGAAGCTACCATATCTTCTATCAGCTCATGACTGGCCACAAACCTGAGCTTTTAGGTAGGAGAGTTTTGTTTGTTTGTTTGTTTTTTACATCAAACCTTTGCTACACCTGTAGTCATACTGTATGTTGTACATCAATCAACCTTTTTCAGAGTCTCTCCTGATCACCAAGAACCCTTATGACTATCACATGATCAGTCAGGGTGAAATCGCCGTCAAGAGTATCGATGATGTTGAAGAATTCATCGCCACTGATGTAAGTAGAACTATAATTTCTACATTTCGCCGGTGAATAAAATCTAATCAAATGCCATTTAGAAAAAATGAGTATGCTCATTCAGTGTGGAAGTGAACAAAAACAATCAGTATAGTCTCTTCACAGAGATGGTGACGATCTAGAATCTGAATCAGCTGTAATGTCACATCACAGGTTTACAAGTGTAGAAGTGTGTGAAATGTGTTTTTTCGTGCACTCTCCATTTAGTTGTTTCCATGAGAAGAGAGTGGATAGAGGAGGGAGAGTAGGAGAGAAAAAAAGGGGGAAAACGCAGGATTAAAACTGGTCAAATAATACAAAATAGATACAGTATATACTGTACATACAGATAGCGTATGTAATAGCAAGTATATGTACATGATGTTTGGGAAAAAAGTACATTTGTACATTTCAACAAGAAGGCAATTCAATGTGCTTTTAATACACAGAACATCAAGCAATGGAAACACAATTATACAATACAAATAACAGAAACAAAAGAAAAGTAACTCAATTAAAGGCAGCGGCCAGCGGCCTTTAGTTGTGTTTTAAAAGAAATAAGAGTGGCAGCAGACCTGCAGCTTTCTGGGAGTTTGTTCCAGTTATTTGGTGCATAAAAACTAAATGCTAACAACGCTAACAACGCTACCAACTTAACAACTTAACCCATTAAGACCTGAAGCCGATTCCACATGTCTCCTAAATCCCAACAGTTTTCTGAAAAACGTATGTTTCTATATCAGTGGTGCTCAAACTAATTCATGTCAAGGACCCCTAAAAATGATATGTATTTGGCCGCCGACCCTCATCAAAACATCTTGTTCCAGGGACCCCCCCAGAAGCAACGATTTGAGTTAAAAATGTTCGCTTTAGAAATATATATATTCAAAGATTTGCACACATTTTCACGATTTTTCAAAAATAGCAGATCTACAAGCTCGTAGCGCGGCACTCGGTGCCGCTCTACGAGCTTGTAGATCTGCTATTTTTGAATAGCCCAAAGTGTAAAATAATGCTTTTTTAGCTCAAATCTAAAAATGACACAGATCCAGGTCTTAATGGGTTAAAGCCCTATGACATGCCCAGAATAGAGACGCCTGGTTGACAGTGGTTCAACATACCAATGATCCTTCATGTTACTAGACTGCCATTGATATCTTGGGCTTCACTGCGGATGAGAAGACTGGCATCTACAAGCTGACCGGTGCAGTGATGCATCATGGGAACATGAAGTTCAAGCAGAAGCAACGTGAAGAGCAGGCGGAGCCTGACGGCAATGAGGGTACACAGCACCGGTTCTCAACGTGGGGTCCGGGGACCCCCAGGGGTCCTTCAAGGGGGTCCCCAGCTAAACCGTTGATAGTTTGGACAGTGTTTCTCAAACTTTTTCATGTCAAAGGAAGTGGTTAATGGATTACGATGCTATATCCCACTTTGAGAACTAATGAGTTAGGAGGAACCAAATGGACCCTTACAGGTCTGTTAGGGTCCATTTGGTTCTGTACACTGTATACTCTCTGAGTTATGGGGGTCTGTGGCCTGATGCGTACCAAACTGGGGGGTCCTTGAAATGAAAGAGTTTGAGAAGCACTGGGGCACACTACACTACAGTCCATATATACTGGACTACTGTACATCATCTTAATGTCATACAGATTGGGTATCCAAATATTGAAATATCTGTCTCTTTTATTTATCTCTCTAATAAGTATACATCAATAACACAAGCTAAAGGAAACTAACTATTAAATGTAAAAGTAGATAACTATTACTGACTTTAAAAAAAAATCGTATTTAACACGATTCTTTTTTTAAATATGTTTCTGTCCTAATTAGAGGCTGATAAAATTGCATACCTCTTGGGCCTGAACTCAGCTGACATGCTGAAGGCTCTGTGCTACCCAAGAGTCAAGGTTGGCAATGAAATGGTCACCAAAGGTCAAACTGTACCACAGGTAATTTACATTAACATTCAAAACTTAATTCATACATATATATGACAAATAACGTCTGTCCTGTATAACCAGGAAACAAATGATCTTGTCTAATCTAGGTGCACAATTCAACCTTTGCTCTGTGCAAGTCTGTCTATGAGAAAATGTTCTTATGGATGGTTGTAAGAATCAATGAGATGCTGGACACCAAGCAGTCCAGGAGCTTTTTCATTGGTGTGCTGGACATCGCTGGGTTTGAAATCTTTGATGTGAGTAAGAAACACAAAAGCAATGTTTTAATAATAGTGAACAAGCAGGAGAAATGCACAGCACAACTTTTGTTTCGTTTTCTGTCGTTTTTTTCCACCTCCAGTTCAACAGCATGGAGCAGCTGTGCATCAACTTCACCAATGAGAAACTGCAACAGTTCTTCAACCACCACATGTTTGTCCTGGAACAAGAAGAGTACAAGAAAGAGGGGATTGAATGGGAGTTCATTGACTTCGGCATGGATCTGGCTGCTTGCATTGAGCTCATTGAAAAGGTACCGCGTTTCACAATGAGAACAGAATGAACAAATTACATTGTGCCATTGCAGCAGAGTTTCATATTTTAATTTTGTTCATCAGCCAATGGGCATCTTCTCCATCCTCGAAGAGGAGTGCATGTTCCCAAAGGCTTCAGACACCACCTTCAAGAACAAGCTCAATGACCAGCACCTTGGCAAAACCAAGGCCTTTGAGAAGCCTAAGCCTGGGAAAGGCAAGGCTGAGGCCCACTTCTCCCTGGCCCACTATGCCGGCACGGTGGATTACAACATCTCAGGCTGGCTCGACAAGAACAAGGACCCGCTGAATGACTCTGTTATTCAGCTCTACCAGAAGTCTCCAATGAAACTGTTGGCTCTGCTCTATGCATCCCATGCTGGTTCAGGAGAAGGTATGAGCCATCTTCCTATCCGATATTAACCCCTTAAGACCTGGAACTGTGTCATTTTTAGATTTGAGCTCAAAAGCATTATTTTACACTTTGGGCTATTCAAAAATAGCAGATCTACAAGGTCATAGCGCGGCACCGAGTGCCGCGCTACGAGCTTGTAGATCTGCTATTTTTGAAAAATCGTGAAAATGTGTGCAAATCTTTGAATATATATATTTTTTTAAAGTGAACATTTGTAACTCAAATCTTTGCTTCTGGGGGTTCCTGGAACAAAATATTTTGATGGGGGTCCGCGGCCAAATACATACAATTTTGGGGGTCGTTGACATGAAAAAGATTGAGAACCACTGATATAGAAACGTTTTTTCAGGGTCAACCGATGGCGGGCGGGCGGGCGGACGGACGGTGGGTGGACGTCACAAACGTAACATGTGAACCTGCGAGGCACACCGTTGTCCGATCCGCACCAAACTTGGCACCAACACCGTTCAGGTGTCTTCCATCAGAATAGCCACACCAGGGGCCCCATGTGGCCCCCAGGGGCTCCACCATGCAGGCCCCTGGGTGCACCGTTGCTCCGAAACGCACCAAACTTGGCACAAACACTGTTCAGTGGTCTGCCATGAAAATAGTCACACCCAAAAAACTAAATTGCATACATATTGGCCACTACAGCCGTGTTTAACACTTCAAATGGCCATAACCGGTGACCATTGCTCTGATCAGCGCAATATAGGGCTGGATTTGAAAATCTGAAAATCTAGTTACTGTAAACTGTGCTTGAAAACAACCGTAACAATAACTATGAATATTTTGCAGATGCAAAAGCAAAGAAGGGGGGGAAGAAGAAGAAGGGTGGTTCCTTCCAGACGGTTTCAGCTGTCTTCAGGGTAAAATGTTTTTTTTTAAAACTTTAACTAATTGCAAACAATTGTAGGGGTTTATTCAGTGCGGAATTAACAGCTTTTCACCATGCATACGCACAGATTTTCTATTTGTGTTTAACTAAATACATTCTGGCATTCATTCAAGTATATTGATGTCGTTTTTGTTTTTTTCTGTCTAAATAGAAAGAAACCTAATTAGAGAATGTGTCCACAAGAAAAATCTGAACAGAAATCAGAACATATGGACGCTTCAGAAATCCCATGTTCTATCACCGGCAGCAGCCCTAATATAATTATACCATTCCATGGAAATTCTCATTATATTGCACCTGTATATCCAACAGGAAAACCTGGGGAAGCTGATGACCAACTTAAGAAGCACTCATCCACATTTTGTGCGCTGCTTGATTCCCAATGAATCAAAAACACCAGGTATGTATTCATAAACCAAAATGTGATGCACAGTACATTCTGCAGTGTTCATTTAACTTTGAGAGCTTAAACATCACATATCCCGGATCCAGTGTATATAATATAGTACAGTCTGAGTATCATACCTTATCATATATCTTATCTTCATATCCTTTGTGCATCGTAGTCGAGGGCATGTCATTTCATGCCAGTACCTTTGCATTGTTTTAGGGCTTATGGAGAACTTCCTGGTGATCCATCAGCTGAGGTGTAATGGTGTGCTGGAAGGCATCAGAATCTGCAGAAAGGGTTTTCCCAGCAGAATCCTCTATGCAGACTTCAAGCAGAGGTAAAGGTCTACAGTGACTCTAAAGCCTGCTTTATACTGACTGTAGTACAACGGTGTCCCACATAAATACACGAGGGAGCATAATTAGGTATTACAATATTACGATAGATATTACAATATTCTTACCATAACATGTTTTCATAATCCCTGTTGCCACAATTCTTCCAGATACAAAGTATTGAATGCCAGTGTCATCCCAGATGGGCAGTTCATTGACAATAAGAAGGCCTCAGAGAAACTGCTGGAATCAATAGATATTGACAAATCCCAGTACAGATTTGGACACACCAAGGTAATAAAGATTGTTATTCACTTAATTTAAAAAAAATATATATATTCTTTTGTCAAGCCAATATCGCCAAAACTGTTCAACAGGTATTTTTCAAAGCTGGTCTGCTGGGTGTGCTGGAGGAGATGAGGGATGCGAAACTGGTTCAACTGGTGACAATGACCCAGGCGATCTGCAGAGGATTCGTCATGAGAAGAGAGTTTGATAAGATGATGGCACGGAGGTAGAAACTTTATTTGAGTGGTATTAGTAATAAGCACATTAGTAAAAGCATGCGCGTGCACGCACACACACACACACACACACACACACACACACACACACACACACACACACACACACACACACACACACACACACACACACACACACACAGTATATATATATATATATATATATATATATATATATATATATATATATATATATATATATATATATATATATGCTAACTAATTGATAATTCTAAATTAATCTGTTGCCTTCTTTGACCTATATCAACAGGGAAGCTATTTACTCCATCCAATACAACATCCGCTCATTCATGAATGTCAAACATTGGCCATGGATGAAGCTGTACTTTAGAATAAAGCCTCTTCTGAAGAGTGCTGAGACTGAAAAGGAGATGGCCCAAATGAAGGAAGAATTTGAAAAAACAAAGGAGGAACTCGCAAAGGCCCTGGCCAAGAAGAAAGAGCTGGAAGAGAAGATGGTTTCCCTCCTACAAGAGAATAATGATTTGCAACTTCAGATGCAATCAGTGAGTCAAACTGAGGGAGGACATTTTTTGACAATTATATTGACCACTAACTGACTTAACACATCCTATGATTACAACTATAGGGGAGTGAGAACCTGTTGTCTGGAAGACTGGAGGATGAAGAATATTAATATCAATAATTATATGAACCATGTTTCCACCATTTATTGACTTCCAGGAAGGTGATACTCTTTCTGATGCAGAAGAAAGGTGTGAGGGGCTCATTAAGGGAAAAATCCAGCTTGAGGCGAAGCTCAAAGAGACGTCTGAGAGACTGGAAGACGAGGAGGAAGTGAACGCTGAGCTGACTGCCAAGAAGAGAAAACTGGAGGATGAGAGTTCTGAGTTGAAGAAAGACATTGATGACTTGGAGCTCACCTTGGCCAAAGTGGAGAAGGAGAGACATGCTACTGAGAACAAGGTAAACTATTTGCATTTAGTTGTAAATCAGTTCCTAGTGGGGCGGCGTGGCACGATATATCAGCCTAATCGTTCAATTTTGTGATTAAAGCGCCAAATTTGGCAGAAGTGTTGATTGATATATTGGGAACAAAACTGGATATTGGGCAATCACAAATTCTCACCCTGGTGGGCGTGGCAGCCATTTTTCAAATGGCCAGTGGTTGATCAAATCTTCCAAATTTTTGTCCTAGTGGGCCGAAATGTTGCTCAAGTATGTGAGTATGAAGGTGTGTGGGTGTGTTTATGTTAATTGCCTAAAAGGGGGCGTTGCAATGGGAGTGGCCTAGATAACAGCAGCATTTGGGAGAATTGTTCAAATGGAGATACAAGCGGGACATTTGGTACAAATCATCTTTGGAGATCACGCTTCGATTTAGGAAACCAAACCGGGCCACTCATAAATCAAAGATGGCAGCCATTTTTATTTTCAAGATGGCGACCAAAAGACAGTTTTTTCATTTCTGCATATCTTTACCTATAATTATTTGAGGTCAATTACCAAATCACCTAATAGCACGACCATAGTATGTTTTTGAACATTTTCAAACAGGAGTTACTGTACCATTTACGGTGACGGTGCCAGCGTATGAGTAGCACATAGACTGTAAAAATGTATGGACAAAGTGACGCCATTGGTTTCTACAGACCGTAAATGAAGCTGATTGTTCAGGAATTTCAAATCCGCCATCTTTCTATATCGCGTTATATCACGTTATATCCTGCGCAACCGGAAATAATGCTATTGGTTGGGTAGCTTGTCAATCAAATCATCCCGCCCCCCAGCACACCCTACTTTATCATCAATTTAAAAATAAATGGGATCATAATTTCCCAAAACGCATATCATGGTGATTGAAAGAAGACTTTAAACTAGTCACTGGAAGCATATAGTATTTATGACAATGTTTATTAAGGTAAGAAAATCAAGTCAAAAATTCGTCAAAAACCTGGAGGTTTAAGGATGCGGTGAGAGACGACATGCAGGTGGCCGGATTCACTGAGGAAGACAGAACCAGATGGGATTTTTTTTTGTACAGATTCATTCATGCGATTTTGTTTTGCTTTAATCCCTAAATTTGACTGTGAGCACAGTTGCAGGGCGTGTTTCTGAAAAGTTTTAATTTAGATGGTTATAAATGGTAACTCCTGTTTGAAAATGTTCAAAAACATACTATGGGAGTGCCATTTGGTGATCTGGTGATTGACCTCAAATGATTATAGGCAAAGATATGCAAAAATGCAAAAACAAATATTGGCGGCCATCTTGAAAAAAGGCTGCCATCTTTGATTTAAGAGTGGCCTGGTTTCCTAAATCGAAGCGTGATCTCCAAAGATGATTTGTACCAAATTTCACGCTTGTATCACCATTTGAACAATTCTCCCAAAATATTGCTGTTATCTAGGCCACTCCCATTGCAACGCCCCGTTTTAGGCAATTAGCATGAACACACCCACACACCTTCATACTCACATACTTGAGCAACATTTCGGCCTACTATGACAAAAATGTGGAAGATTTGATCAACCACTGGTGGCCATTTTGAAAAATGGCTGCCACGCCCACCAGGGTGAGAATTTGTGATGGCCCAATATCCAGATTTGTTCCCAATATATCAATCAACACCTCTACCAAATTTGGCGCTTTAATCACAAAAGTGAACGATTGTCGTGCTACGCCGCCCCACTTTATTCCTAGCATAATACACTTCAAGAAGAGAAAATGATTGCGTGACAATTACATGACAATGTAAATTGACAATTACTTTTAGGCCAAGAATTTGGTTGAGGAAATGTCTTCCCAAGATGACATCATTGCCAAGTTGAGCATGGAGAAGAAAGCCCTTGGAGAAGCTCATCAGCAGACACTCGATGACCTCCAGACAGAGGAGGACAAAGTCAATACTCTGACCAAGGCCAAGGTCAAGCTGGAACAGCAAGTGGATGACGTAAGAACGGCCATTCTGTGAGGTGAATTCAATGTCCTGAAAAGGAACAACAAGAAAATAAATGATCTTTCTCTGTTATAACAGCTGGAGGGTTCTTTGGAACAAGAGAAGAAGCTTCGAATGGACCTGGAGAGATCCAAGAGGAAGCTTGAAGGAGATCTGAAACTGGCCCATGAAACCATAATGGATCTGGAGAATGAGAAGCAGCAGTCTGAGGAAAAGATCAAAAAGTATGTATAATGTTAAGATAAGATAATCTTGATTATTTTTTATGATCCTTATTTGCAATGTACACCTGTAACACCCATGATTATATTTGGAATCAAAAGGAAGGATTTCGAGACTAGCCAGCTCCTCAGCAAGATTGAAGATGAACAATTACTTGGGGCTCAGCTTCAGAAGAGAATCAAGGAACTGCAGGTGATGTGACTACAGTGAGACACTATGAGAAAAGTACAGCTACTGTATAATGTACACTATACCACAGTAAAAGAGGTATTTAACACTATTAAGTGTAAATAGGGTAGGAACCCAATCAAGGACGTCTCCCACAGCCTCACAACTCGCTGTGTTATCGCTCTGACACCAGCGAACGCTCTGACACCAGCGAACGCTCTGACACCAGCGAACGCTCTGACACCAGCGAACGCTCTGACACCAGCGAACGCTCTGACACCAGCGAACGAGATAACTAGACTGGGTGAAACACCAAGGACAAATTCCAGGCCTCCACACACACACACACACACACACACACACACACACACACACACACACACACACACACACACACACACACACACACACACACACACACACACACACACACACACACACAGTAACATAACCCGCACACACACGCCTTCGCGTCCCTGCACCCGCTCCTCCCCCCCCCCCCCCCTGCTCCCCCCACCTGGGCTCCTTTTTTTCCCGCTCCCCTCAGGGCGTGAGAGTAGTGCTTTTTTGCCCGTTCCATTCCATCCCCCCCCCCCCAATTCTTGCAATGAGGGAACAGGGCGCTTGCACACGCAGCGACCAGCAGCGAGAGATATGTTTAATGTATGTAATATGTTTTGCTAACTCTTGTTGTAAACCTATTTGCCCTTTGTTGGGACATTAATAAAGTTGAACCTTGAACCTTGAACCTTGAACCTATATAATCTAGTATATTGCCATTCAGCAGCATTCAAATGCATGCAGGTAATGTTCCATTCATTTGGCTTAGTAATACCCCTAATTGAGGTCCACCTTATTCAAGGTATTCACCAGGAGCCTGGGTGTCTTGGTTCCAGGCTTAAAATAATGTATATCAATATTTCTGGAAATCTCTATGGGACAAATTTAAGGGTTTTCTATCTGTGGCACCACAAAATGGCCACCACTGCTACGCCTTATACAGTGGCATCATCCTCGAAGGACTGTTCATCCTAATTATTTATGACTGAATTATAACTCAGGGATGTGGCATAAAGCTAAAGACCATGTATTATTGTCTCCGCCAGGCCGAAGGCATGGCGAGAGAGTATGTTTTACCCCCCGTCTGTCCGTCCGTCCGTCCGTGTGTCCGTCCGTCCGTCCGTGTGTCCGTCTGTCCGTCCGTCCGTCCGTGTCCCCGTCTGTCCGTCCGTGTGTCCGTCTGTCACCAGCTCATCTCTGGCACCGTTGGCCCGGTCGCTGCGAAACTGTGCACACACACTCCCTGGATGCCAATTCAGAACCTCTGCCCCAAATGTTTCACATGGGCCTGTTATAGCGCCACCAGGAGGCCGATTTGTGCAAAACCAATTTATTTATATTACTCCTACAGATTTTATCCAAACGTCATGCAAATCGGTATACAGTATCTCTATAGCCATGTGATGAACACGGATCTGTCCCATTTCCCATATTCCATCCTCATTGGCTAAGGCGGGCTTCCAAAGTTTGCAGGACTGGTCCGTTTTGAACAAAATGCCTAAAATTATGCACTCAGCTTGCGATTCCCGTGAAATTTTACACGCACATTCCCACTAGGCTGAGGAAGAAATGCCACCCTTTTAACATTGGCCTGTTATAGCGCCACCAGCAGGTCTAATCTAGCAAAACACATTTTTGGAACAAAATGCCTCAAATCACGATTGTCGTGAAAGGCCTAAGAAGAAACGGGCACCCTTTTCACAATGGCCTATTATAGCGCCACCAGGAGGCCACAATAACCTACCTGACCTGGCGGAGACCTGTGCTCCGAGGAGCACTTTTTCTAGTTTGTATTTTGTGTCACAGGCTCGTATCGAGGAGCTAGAGGAGGAGATCGAGGCTGAGCGTGCGGCTCGGGCCAAGGTGGAGAAACAGAGGTCAGATCTCTCCAGGGAACTTGAGGAGATCAGTGAGAGGTTGGAAGAGGCAGGTGGAGCAACATCTGTTCAGATTGAGATGAACAAGAAGCGCGATGCTGAGTTCCAGAAGCTGCGTCGTGACCTTGAAGAGTCCACCCTGCACCATGAGGCCACCTCTGCAGCTCTCCGTAAGAAACAGGCCGACAGTGTGGCTGAACTGGGAGAGCAGATCGACAACCTGCACCGTGTCAAACAGAAACTGGAGAAGGAGAAGAGTGAATACAAGATGGAGGTCGACGATCTTTCAAGCAACATGGAGGCTGTTGCCAAATCTAAGGTAGGTCGATTTTTTTGGTTTGTTTCACAGCCTTTTGTCCCAACAACATTTATTTATTTGTATTGTTACAAATAAAATGTATTATTATTATTAATAATTAGTACTAAATTATACTGATTTTTGTTGACAGCTTAACCTGGAGAAAATATGCCGTTCTCTTGAGGATCAGCTAAGTGAAATAAAGGCCAATAACGATGAGCATGTGCGTCAACTTAATGACATTAGTGTTCAGAGAGCAAGGCTGATGACTGAAAATGGTGAGTTTGAAAACAGACCATGTAATGGTTCAGTATACTGGACATTAGCTTATCACACATTGCTGCCTACAACAGTTTTCAGAAAA
Organism: Gymnoscopelus braueri; assembly: GCF_963280865.1. NCBI lineage: Eukaryota > Metazoa > Chordata > Actinopteri > Myctophiformes > Myctophidae > Gymnoscopelus > Gymnoscopelus braueri. The sequence goes on from NC_137612.1 coordinate 2,464,109, forward strand.
CGAGTTTCCCTCCATCCAATCAGGGGAATTTGGTCGCCAGTTGGAGGAAAAGGAAACACTTGTTTCCCAGCTGACACGGGGCAAAACGGGCTTCATTCAGCTGATTGAGGAGCTCAAGAGGCACCTTGACGAGGAAGTTAAGGTATGACATCATCTCTTCTGGCTCAAGTCTATTTATTTATTAACCCATTAAGGCCTGAGTCAGATTCTTAAAATGTTTTATTAATCCTAACAGTTTTTTGAAAAAAAAATAAAAAATGTTTTCATGATTTTTCAAAAATAGCAGATCTACAAGCTATGAGCTTGTATATCTGCTATTTTTGAATAGCCAAAGAAATCTAAAGTGACACAGATGCGTTCCAGGTCTTAATGGGTTAAGTGTCAGGAACATTATTCATGTTCCTGTTCTTTTTTCCCCCCATTGTTTCAATGTAATTATTATCAGGCAAAGCAATCCCTGGCCCACTCTGTCCAGTCCTCTCGTCATGATATTGATCTGCTCAGAGAGCAGTATGAGGAGGAACAGGAGGCTAAATCTGAGCTGCAGCGGGCAATGTCCAAGGCCAACAGTGAGGTGGCTCAGTGGAGGAGTAGATATGAGACTGATGCTATCCAACGCACAGAGGAGCTTGAAGAAGCAAAGTAACGACTGATGCAAACATTTCATGTAATGGAATATGACTTCATCCAAAGTAAACCAGTGTTTTGACTTAAACCTTTTTGTCTTTACAGGAAAAAGCTTGCTCAGCGTCTTCAGGATGCTGAGGAATCTATTGAGGCTGTGAATTCAAAGTGTGCCTCTCTGGAAAAGACCAAACAGAGACTGCAGGGTGAGGTGGAGGACCTCATGGTTGATGTGGAGAGAGCTAATGCTCTGGCTGCTAACCTTGACAAGAAGCAGAGGAACTTTGACAAGGTTAGATATTTTGAAATACACCCAGTCCATTGTCATAGACAACTTACTAAGTCTCTGCTGATCTGATCATTTGTTTGCTTTCCAGGTTCTCGCTGAATGGAAGCAGAAGTACGAGGAGAGCCAGGCTGAGCTGGAGGGATCTCTGAAAGAGGCTCGTTCTCTCAGCACTGAGGTCTTCAAGATGAAGAACTCCTATGAAGAAGCTTTGGACCATCTTGACACCCTGAAGAGAGAGAACAAGAACCTGCAACGTAAATTTGTCCTCACACGATGCGATTATGGTCGTCTTTTACATTTGTTACATGTCAGACTGTGCAATTTGAAGTGCTGTCATTTTGTCTAGCAAGTAGCCTTGGGAACAAACGGTTCCCAAGCCAACAAGGCCGACACTCTAATCATGAGGCCGCTGAGCTGATGTCATTTTTTGATTGGTTAAACAATGAGCATGCTTTGTCAGCCAATGGTACTGTATGTCAACCGAGCCCACTTAAAGGTAGGGTAAGTGATTTGCAATTATTCAAATAATTGCAAAATGGGTCTATGTTCTGATAGTGCTCGTTACTATAGAGTGTCCTGTCCATATAAGGAGTCTCCATGTCTCTCCAGCTCTTTATAAAACAGAAAATGCATTTTCGTTTCAGTTTCAGTTTCATTTCCAATTTTATCCAAACAGGATAGAGAACTCAATCAGGATATAGATTAAACAAGTGAAATTGGAAGTGATGACACTAAGAAATGAGCAGACAAAATTGGAACTGGAACACTATACAAATTAAGCTTAAAAATTGGTACTTTCTCCTGATTGGCTGAGATTTTGACACCTACCGAAAAATGTATTTTCTGTTTATTAAAGAGCTGGAGAGACGGGGAGACATCTGTTACTGAACAAACACTCTATAGCAAATATAGTATTTTAACCTTTAAAAAAAATACTTTTTGTTTTAACCAAAAAATATCACTTACCCTACCTTTAACAGATATTATTGTTGTGCGAATGTACTGTCCACATTTTACTGATTTGTCTCAAATTAATATATCATATATACTGTATGTACTGTTTTATTTCTCTTAACAGAGGAAATCTCTGATCTGACGGAACTTATTGGTGAATCAGGAAAGACCATTCATGAACTGGAAAAGGGGAAGAAGGCGGTGGAGGCAGACAAGGCAGAAATACATACAGCTCTAGAGGAGGCTGAGGTAAAACATGGCTCATTTGCAGAAAACAATGCAAAGCGGTACTATTTATTGAAAAGTATTATTACTATTTGATCACTCTATTTTCTGTATTTGCAGTCTTTCTGTTAACAAGGCAAGTGAATAGTGTGCGTATTCGAAACATGTTTTCAGCACCCTCTTTGCAGACCGTGATACTGAACATTCTGCCTCTTTACAATAGTTTTGAATCACTTTGTGGATCTCAAATGTAGGTCATTTAAGACGGTTGTCAATGACACTATGATTACGTCTGACTTGTAGGCCACACTGGAGCATGAAGAATCCAAGATTCTCCGTGTTCAGCTGGAGCTCACGCAGCTGAAAGGCGAAGTAGACAGGAAGGTGTCTGAGAAGGAGGAGGAGATCGAGCAGATCAAGCGGAACAGCCAGAGAGTGATGGAGACGATGCAGAGCGCTCTGGATGCTGAGATCAGGAGCAGGAACGATGCATTGAGGGTCAAGAAGAAGATGGAGGGTGACCTCAATGAGATGGAGGTTCAGCTGAGCCACGCCAACCGAGTGGCCGTCGAGGCTCAGAAACAGCTGAGAAACGTCCAGGGGCAGCTGAAGGTACAGCGGAATCTCCTAAAACACATAAAAAAAATCCACAATCAGAAGGGCGTCAAAAGCATACTTTTACAAACAACATGTTCAGTGGTGGATAAAGTACTCAAATTCTTTACTTAAGTAAAAGTACCAATACTGCAATATGAAAATACTCTGTTACAAGTAAAAGTCCAGAATTAAAAATGTACTTGAGTAAAAGTACAAAAGTATTGGCATCAAAATGTACTTAAAGTACCAAAAGTAAAAGTACTAAATATTTGAAAATAGCCGATCTACAAGCTCACAACGCGTCGCGATGCGACGCGTTGTGAGCTTGTAGATCTGCTATTTTCAAATAGCCTATGTATAAAATAGGGCTAAAGTGGTTAATGTATGTTTCATTATATCATAATTTATATCTGAAAAGTAATTAGTAACTAAAGTTTTCAAATAATTGTAGTGGAGTAAAAGTACAATATTTGCCTCTGAGATGTAGTGGAGTAGAAGTAAAAGTATTGGAAATTGGAAATACTCAAGTAAAGTACAAATACCTCAACATTGTACAGTACATAAGTAAATGTACTTAGTTACTTTCCACCACTGAACATGTTGTATTGCCATAAACTTAGGATGCCCAACTGCACCTTGATGACGCCTGGAGAGGACAGGCAGACATGAAGGAGCATGTTGCCATCGTAGAACACAGGAACACCCTGTTGCTGGCTGAGATGGAGGAGCTGAGAGTTGCTCTGGAGCAGACAGAGAGAGGCCGCAAAGTGGCTGAACAGGAGCTGCTTGATGCCAGCGAGCGTGCGGGGCTGCTGCACTCACAGGTCAATGTCAGAGGTTCAATGATCTCTCACGGCAGTTATCAATAATCTATAATAACGAGCTGTGATAATGAGCTGCGCCACCCTGATCTATAATGACTGGATTTTTAAACAATAACTTAAATAACAATGAACAATAGCCCATTGTTTAGCCCTCCACATCGCGTCAGGCCGATCAGATGCGATAATGACGATATATACCATGGCCCGGAGTCAGTTATGGCTTTTAGAAAACGGTTACCAAATATGGTAACATGAAAATCATATGCATCCCAATTTAAATAACAAATTACAAGAATCATTTCTACAATAAAGTAGTTCCTGACTAGCTTAGCAACAAGGCACCTGATAGCAAAAAGGTGGTGACACACAGTATTGGATGCGCCGCCATCTTTATTGTAGTTTGGACATCTTTTGAAATGAAGCTTATGGATTGTAGCTTTAACCCATTAATACCTGGAACGCATCTGTGTCACTTTAGATGCCTTTGGCTATTCAAAAATAGCAGATATACAAGCTCATAGCGCGGCACCGAGTGCCGCGCTATGAGCTTGTAGATCTGCTATTTTTGAAAAATCGTGAAAAAATATTTTTTATATTTTTTTCAAAAAACTGTTAGGATTTAGATTTTTTTTAAAGAATCGCCTCAGGTCTTAATGGGTTAAAGATTTAAAGTGTATGAAGCCTCCTTTAAAGGAGTAGTTCACCCAAAACATTACGTATTTTCTACCAATTACGCAATATGGCATCGCAGTTGGTTTACATGTACTTATTTCATCACTATCAATCCAGTGTGTGTTATCAATGACTATTACTGTTGAGTGTGCGGTAAATAAACACCTCACTGTACTTTTTTTTTACAGAACATAAACCTCATCAACACTAAGAGGAAGTTGGAGGGTGACCTTGGCCAGGTCCAAGGTGAAGTTGAAGATGCCACCCAGGAGGCAAGAAACGCTGAGGAGAAGGCCAAGAAAGCCATCACCGATGTGAGATTGACCTTACCGTCTACGTTATCATTCACATCACTTCATTTACATTTCAACCCTAACAAACTTTTCAAAACTCCCAAATGAATATAATTTGTTTTTAAAGTTTGCATTTGAGTTTTACATTTCCAACACAAGTGCTTGTCGTGGATGGGGCTGCTGTTACATTTAGCTTCAATAATCACAGTTTAACCCATTAAAACCAGGAAAGCATCTGTGTCATTTTAGATTTTAGCTATTATTCTAACCACTTAAACCATTATTTTATACTTTGGCTATTCGTGCCGCACATGAGCTTGTAGATCTGCTATTTTTGAAAAATCGTGTACATTTGTGCAAATCTTTGAATACATATTTTTTTAAGCGAACATTTTTAACTCAAATCTTTGCTTCTGGGGGTCCCTGGAACAAAATATTTTGAGATGGGGGTCCGCGGCCAAATGTATATAATTTTGGGGGTCCTTGACATGAAAAGGTTTTGAGCACCATTGATATTTCATAAAACAAAAACATTTTTGCTTCACTATAACTGTTGACTGATGCAGGCCGCCATGATGGCAGAGGAGCTGAAGAAGGAGCAGGACACCGGCTCTCACCTGGAGAGGATGAAGAGGAACCTGGAGGTCTCCGTCAAGGACCTGCAGCACCGTCTGGAGGAGGCTGAGAACCTGGCCATGAAGGGTGGCAAGAAGCATCTCCAGAAACTGGAGGCTAGGGTATGTTGTGAACAATGTGGAAATATTGCATTACGTTACACAAAATGTTTAGATCTCTGGCAGCACTGTACTGTAGTCACAATCTGGAATTCTCATTGTCAAGATCCGTGAGTTGGAAGCTGAAGTTGATGCTGAGCAAAGACGTGGTGCTGAGGCTGTGAAAGGCGTCCGCAAATATGAACGGAGAGTGAAGGAACTCTGCTACCAGGTACGGACTGAATGATGATATACAAAGGTAACAAAAAATCATCACTTTTCAGTTAAGTGGATAATGACCATTCATTATCACAATGTCATACTTTTCCCCAAAAATATTTAAACTGACCGATTGAAGACAATGGTATGTTGTAATGTGACCCCTAGAGGGCATAATGTCACCATGGAGTGACAGACAGACTGAAGAGATGAACAGACACTTAGTCATTGTGACTATGATTAGAATAGAGAGAGTGATGTGTGAATTATACTTTTCACTGTGTGGAAGTAGTAACAGGAAACTCTAGCGTGTGTTTACTGTGCCCATGTGCATCTTGATTGGATGAGGGATTTTCATCACTGCATGACAAATATGCCTTTACAAAAAGTGCCAACTGTTCTCTTTACTTGTATTACTTCCCATTATTATTGCACAGAAAAATCACCAGTGTTAATTTTTCCATTTGTAACTCTGAGAGTGCACAAATGCTCTGAGGATATGCAAATCAAACCAACTGGGGGATTTGAGCAAACATATCGCATCAAATTAGGACATCTTACTGCTTTTAGTTTTTTGTTTCGTAAAGATTATACTGTCCACAGGCTGAGGAGGACAAGAAGAATATCACTAGACTTCAAGATCTGGTGGACAAGCTGCAGCTAAAAATGAAGTCCTACAAGAGACTATCTGAGGACGCTGTGAGTGTTTTCCATGCCACTATCATCGTATAGAAGTATTGTTCATGTCATCAGCACAGCAAAGCATTAAAATATTTACTGTTGCTACAGTATCGAATATTTATTTTTATTTCCATGAAAATCTTCTCCCTAACAGGAGGAGCAGGCCAACACTCACCTGTCCAGGTACAGGATGGTGCATCATGAGCTGGAGGAGGCTCAGGAGCGTGCAGACATCGCTGAATCCCAGGTCAACAAGCTGAGGGCCAAGAGTCGTGAGATTGGAATGGTATTATTGAGCATTTTCTTAATATTTACCAGAGTTGACTCTAGGGTGGCCATTCCTCTTTGCAAGTTGTTTGTACCACCGACAAACACAGTTCACCTTTAGAATACTTCAAAATAGCCAACATTTTGAACATAAGGAACTGCAAGAAGGTGCACATTCAAGAAACAAAAAGGGGGTTGTTGTCCCGACGAAATTCACAGATGACAAGTATTTTAGCCTGGTATCTGTGGCATGTTCCAGGGCTCAGGCTAATGAATCAGTTAGGGTCCCCCGGTGCCCATGATCAGAAGTATTAATGCGGCATAATCAAATTGTCTTGCATAAGATTACTGCAATTAATTTTTTTTTCAAAAACAGTCTAACCAGGAACGACAAGATGACGATTACAAGGCAACTCATGCATATTTTCAACCACTGATTTGTGTCTCCTTTGTGTTTATTTAAAGGGCAAGGAGGCTGAAGAATGAGCTTTGAAGTGTAGACGACACACAATATCAAGAAATCATACAATATGATTTTTTGCTGACTTCTAGTGTGAAATAAATACATTTGCAAAACAATTTTGCCAATCTCAAGTCTTTGTTATTTTCTAATCGAAAAAAAGCAATATGTGTGCTAAGTATTAGATGTCAGCAGAATGCTGCCATCCAGCAGCTTTCACTCGCTTATCTTCCACCAAATGGCAGTATACAACCGAGTGCCGCGCTATGAGCTTGTAGATCTGCTATTTTTGGAAAATCATACAAATGTGTGCAAATCTTTGATTATGTATATATTTTTAAGCGGACATTTTTAACTAAAATCTTTGTTTCTGGGGGGTCCTTGGATCAAAAATATTTTGAGATGGGGGTCCGCGGGCAAATACATCATTTTGAGGGGTCCTTGACATGAAAAAGTTTGAGCACCACTGATATTAGCAACATTAGGATTTAGAAGACTTTTTGTAGAATCAGCCACAGGTCTTTTAAAGAAATATATATATTCAAAAGATTTGCACACATTTTCAAGATGTTTCAAAAACATAGCCAAAGAAATCTAAAATGACACAAGATAAAGTTAAAAGATAAAGACACATGATGCTATTTTTAATTGTAGTTGGAATGAAACATGTCGATAAGACCTGCTAAGCGATATGTAATAACATTAGAACTTCAAAGCATACTTATCTGTTGTCCTAATTATTTTCCTTGTGATGTAAATGTGTAATATAATATGTGAATGGACTGGTATTTAATCCATACCACTTGAGGACAGCTTCAATTCAAAATGGGTATGAAAGGCATGTTAAAAAACCTCCAATAGCCAACATTATTTGTGCCTTGGTTAAATACCGTATATAATATAACACCATTATTAATGACGCCTCTGTTCCAATGTTTGTGTTTGATTGTGAATAAACCTTTTGTTTACTGTACAGTATTCATTTTCTATGGGCTGAGCAATATAGTTTCATGAGGGTTTATTTGTCACTCACTCAGTACAACAGCGAAATGTTGGTACACATGCAATATTATTTAAAAAAAAAAAAATTATCCCACGATTTTGTAACCCCATTTTTTACACCCAGTGCCAATTGTCTATGTAATCCTGGGCACTACCTTCCCTCTGCCAACCTAGGGAGGCCAGGGCCGAGCTCATGCCTCCTTCAATGCATGAGAGCCGTCTGACCTTCTTGTCACCTGACAGGGGAGAGTTTCCCTGGTTGGACGTAGTGCGTGGAAGGAACACGTTATTCCAACCAGTTCCTTTCCCCTCCATCAGGCGCCCCGGCTGGCCAGGGGGAGGCAGTATAGTGACCAGGATTACTGCATGTTTTTGTGAGGGTATTAAATACCCTAGGAGACACGGGGAGAAAATGCAAACTCCACACAGAGTAGGCCCTTTCGCCAACCCCACCTAGGGTATGGGCGCTGATGACGCGGAGGAGAGAACACGCCCCCAGCGCCAACAGCGGGAATCGAACCCAGGACCTTCTAGCTGTGAGGCGACAGCACTACCGACTGTGCCACCGTGCCCGCACATGCAATATTATTAATTGTCTATATATACTTAACCACTTAACCACTTATACCACTTCACTGGCCCGGGGTCCCCCAGGCTTCTATCCTTGGCCCCATCCTTTTTTCCCTACACACCAAATCTTTTTGCAGGAAATAGCCGATCTACAAGCTCACAGTGTGTCACAACAGGACAGGTGAACTTGTAGATTTGCTAGTTTCTGCTAATGTTAGCCGATGTTTGACGAATGATCACCGGCATGCCCAGAATAGGGGTGCTAAGGTTCAAGTGGTTACAATGAATAAAAGGGAAGTGCTAAAACACTATGTAAATGAATATTGTTCTGTCGTTTTTGATTAAGAAAAACCTTAATTAAATGTAGGACATCATATATAAACTGCTCAAAAAAAGTTCGGAAACTTAACTTCGGTCAATTATATCTCCCCTTTAATAATACCAATTGGTATTGTGTTTTATATCATTTTTATCGGTGATTAGTCACCTTTACAACGAGGTACAGTTTGTAAGGATCGGGCATTCGTAGAATGAGCAACACAGCTAAACATGAGGGTAGCTCCCCCAAAGAATTTGCCAAAAAAAACTTTCCCTGTTCTGTTCTGTTGGCATTTACTCTCGTTTTGAGCTTCAAGTACTGGCAGGTGTGTGCCCGTCACAGGTGCCAGTCACAGGTGTGTGCCTGGCACCTGAGCATGGGTCTTGCAACTTTGCTGAGTTTTGTATGCATCAAGCAGTGGTCCAACACTGGTGGAAAGATGCCACGTTTGTCCCTTCAGGATAAGGCCCGCGCAATAGGGCAAGTGGAAGCTGGTGTTCCAGCGTTCAGAGTGGCAGCATTATTTGGTGTCAGCCCTGGTACCATTTCCAAACTTAGGACCAAGTTCCGTGAGACTGGTGAAGTCAAAGACAGACCGCGAAGTGGCCGTCCCAGAAAAACAACACCCCAAGAAGACCGTTTCCTCACCCTTGCTTCACTGAGGAACCGGAGGCTTAACTCCAGAGATTTAAAGGCAAGATTTGCTCAACGGTACCACAGAAACATCTCTGACCAGACCATAAGGAACAGACTTCACAGAGCCGGCCTTCATGCTTATAAGACTGTCAGGAAGCCTGCAATGACTGCCCTTCACCGTCAGGCCCGTTTGCGCTGGTGTCGACAGCACCGACAGTGGAACTTGGCAATGTGGGGCAATGTCATGTTCAGTGATGAATCGAGGTTCTGTCTGCGGAAGCTGGATGGCAGGATCAAAGTGTGGAGACGGCATGGAGAACGCTATGCAGATTGCTGCACTGATCGTGTGACATCTTTCCATGGGGGCAGTGTCATGGTGTGGGGCGGTATCTCTCTCACAGGCAAGACGGAACTTGTCATCATTGACGGCAATCTCAATGCAGTAAGATATCGGGATGAGATTCTGGAGCCAGTGGCGATCCCATATCTCCAGAATCTGGGACCTAACGCCATCCTCCAGGATGACAATGCTCGCCCCCACAGAGCCAGGATCATCGCAGAGTACCTCCAGAATTTGGGAGTGGAGAGGATGGAATGGCCTTCCGTGAGTCCAGACCTCAACCCAATTGAACACTTGTGGGATCAGCTTGGGCGTGCTGTACGTGCTAGAGTGACCAACAGAACCACTTTGGGTGACTTACAACATATCCTGGTTGAGGAATGGGATGCCATCCCTCAGCAAAATGTGGCCAGGTTGGTGACCAGCATGAGGAGGAGGTGCCAAGCTGTTGTGGCTGCTTATGGATCTTCCACACGCTACTGAGGTCTCTGACACTGAGTGTAAAATTAATAAAGTGTAAAAATGGCCAATATGTGTTGTTGTTTTGTTTACCTTATTACTGTGGGAGATAATCCAATCCACCAAGTAACACAAAACAAGGGTGAATACCAACAGAACAAGGAAAGTTTTTTTTGGCAAATTTTTTGGGGGCGCTACCCACACGTTTATCTGTGTTGCTCATTCTACGAATGCCCGATCCTTACAAGCTGTACCTCGTTGTAAAGGTGACTAATCACCGATAAAAATGATATAAAACACAATACCAATTGGTATTATTAAAGGGGAGATATAATTGACCGAAGTTAAGTTTCCGAACTTTTTTTGAGCAGTTTAGTTTGTGAGGTAAAATAGGGGGGGGGGGGGGGGGTTGGGGTTTAGCACCCGTGAGCATAAAAGATGCTATAAATCGAGTATAAATCGTCTCTGTGTTATATTCACGTTCTGTGTGGATGAACTCATGACAGAAAGAGCCGTTTAAAATAATTTCATGGAATAAACACTCCCGGTGTGTATGACCTAAAGGTTGCAGTGCCAACTGCCACAAAAATAGCTGTAATACCCAGTGATATTGTACTTCAGGTTGTTTTTATTGGACAATGTAACAAAAAGGTGTGCCATGTGTATTACAACCAAATAGGCCTATGTAATCAGAATATGATAGTTAATCAGCAACATTCATAGATTTGCAAAAGATGGCATTCAAAGTTAATCATCAACATTCAACGATTGGCAAAAGATGGCATTCAAACTAAGTGATTGTGCAATGTGTTATTATTATTATTTTTTAAAACATGATCTTATCGACAGGAAGTCCTATAGGATTAAAAAGGACCAATAGCTTTTCCAGTAGGGGGAATATTAGTTCAATAGGATTTCAAATAGATCAGAACATTTTCTCTCTCTCTCTCTCTCTCTCTCTCTCTCTCTCTCTCTCTCTCTCTCTCTCTCTCTCTCTCTCTCTCTCTCTCTCTCTCTCTCTCTCTCTCTCTCTCTCTCTCTCTCTCTCTCTCTCTCTCTCTCTCTCTCTCTCTCTCTCTCTCTCTCTCTGTGTGTGACTGTATGGCCTACAGTACACCTCTTTCTTCCTGCTCTGAATCTCATCTTTATTAATATTATTTTCCTAATTATATTGTTCCTTCTATTCTCCATGGTTTATCATTCCCTGGTTCCACTGAAAGTTTTGTTAAGAGCCTGGAATCTGCAATCTTCTTCACACTTGGTTTTAGGACTTTCTATTAATAATGAACTTTTTTCATTATTAATGAGGGGGGGGGGTTATTTATAGGACAGTAGACTGACAGGAAATGGGGAGACAGATGGGGAGTGACACGCAGAAAAGGTCATCGGGATCGGTCGGGACTCAAACTCGCGACACGCTGTCAGGCTGGGTTACATGTCGGGAAGCCGACATGTCGCATTTCCGACGGTTACTAACCCTATACCTAACCCTAACCCTAACCCTAACCCTATACCTAACCCTAACCCTAACCCTAACCGCACGCGGAAGCCACGTAGTCGGAGTAGTGGGTTGTCGGAATTATGAGCGGTACCCGTCAGGCTGGCATTGCAGCCTAGGGTGCCTGGACCGCCACGCTGTGGCCAATGACCTTTTTAATCTCCTCCAGCAGCCTGTCCTTGTTGTTTGCCACATTCTCTGCAGCTTTTCCCATCAGGTCAGAGATCATTACGGGGCTGTACGGTGTTGGAAGCTGGAAGGTCTTGTATTTCTCTCTCCACTCCTTAAGCCCAGCTGATATACAGAGATGAGGGAAAAGCACACACACACACACACACACACACACACACACACACACACACACACACACACACACACACACACACACACACACACACACACACACACACACACACACACACACACACACACACACACACACACACACAAATTGTTCTAATGTTACCCAGACAACAATATTTGCCCTCATCACATCATGGGAATATTATTACTTTACATTAAGGAATATTTCAATTAATTGGGGTTACTTATTTCCACTATACTATTTATCACTCAAGACAGTTTTAGGTCCATATGTTTATTAGATAGTTATGCAGAAATATATCCACATAGTTTCCCATGGACGATGCTAATAGTAAGCTAATAATCGCTAACCGTTAACATGGGGTTTCCCATAGACTTTTACTTTTGGTACAAAAGCACATTTTGATGCCAATACTTTTGTACTTTTACTCAAGTACATTTTTAATTCTGGACTTTTACTTGTAACAGAGTATTTCTATATTGCAGAATAGTTTTTTACTTAAGTAAAGAATTTGAGTACTTTTTCCACCACTGCTAATAATTGCTAACCGTTAACATGGGGTTTCTGATAGACGATGCTAATAGTAAGCTAATAATCGCTAACCGTTAACATGGGGTTTCCCATAGACGATGCTAATAGTAAGCTAATAATCGCTAACCGTTGACAGGGTTTCCCATGGACGATTATTGGGGGGTGGGGGGTGGGGGGGGGGGCTAGTGAAAGTTACAGGAGTTTTTCCTGTATGGTGTGGGGTTGGGAGTTTTCATCACAGTAATACTTAATCATATTCCTTCATATTCAAGGGCTTTTGCAGAGAAATTAGACTGGAGTCACTTTCAAATTAGAGCACTGCAGAGGGCAGGTGTGTGTGTCTGTGTTCAGCTGACGCTCGTTGACGCTCGTTAATGTTATAGGCATCAAAGGCAATTATGCTTCTGCACTGTCAAATAGGCCAACATGTAACATGTAATCTAAGATTAGTGGGACTCATTCAAATGACCACCAGTGAGTCCTGGGACTCATTTAATTGAAAACCTAATAACATCACTGTATTACATTAGATGTATTAGATATTTATAAGATATTATATTGATTTTATAGCTATTTTATTTTATTTGATATGTGATGTGTTTTAAATGACCCTATGGTATTTTCAGTAGAGAAAATACTTCTGTGACCCTGGGGTAGCGTTAGCCTGGTAAACCCTCCCTCCGGAAATCTCATTTCCCTAATCAAATGGAAATGAGATTTCCGGAGGGAGGGTTTACCAGGCTAGGGTAGCGTAAGTGACATCAGGACTTCACTACTCTATTTGAAGGATCACAAACCCCTGTGAACCCACTTGAAATGTGTTGATGGACATTACAAGTTTACTTTCATGTACAATACAATTAATACAATAGTTACCTCCACAGTTAACAATGTTGAACAGAGGCATGTGGATCACTGTTGGGGTTTTGCCTTCTTCTCCTGGAAACACATAGAAGTCCTGTGGTCTTGATCTTGCGTCTTCGGGTATTTCAACATGTGGGAAAGCTACATCCAGCTCCCTGGACATTTTATGAGCTTTTTCAACTGTCTGTGAAAATAAGTATTAATTATGATTTATTATTTAAAGCTACAGTATTTATGTTGTATTCAAAATAGCTAGATGCTAATGATATGAATCTGCAATTATTATTTAATTATCATTACTGATGGTGTGTTCTTTATGCAGGGCTAAGGTTGTGTTATGGTTGTGTTTAGGGTTAATGTGTCACAGCGACATGGATAGGGGGTGGCTTACGTGGGTGGAGCCGAAAATGTTTTATTTTATTATTATGTATAGAAAATAATACATTTCTATATATAGAAATTAAATAAAACGTTTTCGCTTATATCTTGTTCCTGCAATACTCTGTGTATTATACAGAATATTGCAGGAACAGGATATAAGCATACCACAAATTCGATGTTCTAACATGGAGCCTCAAGTATCTGTTTCATTTCCATCAGCCTCTGACTTCACCAGAGTCTTGTGGCGCTATAAGAGGCTGCTTAACATTTTGGCCGATAACTGTTGAACCATAGGTTGTACAATAAAAAAAATATAACTGAATAAAAACAAATCCCTGGATGCAACTCATGACGCAACTATCCGTATAGACCACCTGACAAGAATTTCCTCCATTTTGGTTTTCTTCAAAGCACACTTTTTGCGTGCTGTTTTGGTGGTGCATTGGTCAGGTACCTGCCAATTTCTTGGTTCGAATCCAGGCTTTGTCGAGTGTCTATACGAACACAATTGGTGGGAGGGAAGTGTTGGTGGGAGGGAAGCCGGTCGGGGAGGGTGATATGTGTCACTGTATGTACTCCCATAGATATAAAAACCTAGTTCCGCCCCCACCTGCCTCTGATTGGCCTACCGAACGTCCCCTTCTGTGACGCACGCGTAAACTTCCCGAGGGAGGGCGGAAGCTGGCGGAAGCTGGTGCGGAAGCTGGTGCGCACCCGAGATGCGAATTACCATTGCTTCGCGGTAGGGGGGCGGGGCCATTCGCCAACGTTCAGCACGACAACTTGCACGCCTTAGCGCGCTCGGTGGTGCCTCTCGTGGCTAAAGTTCGCTTGAACTATACTTTATCGCCGTATAAAAAAAGTAGTCCACGGTAGTTGGAAGAAATAATGTCTTATGCTGGAGTCGAACCTGTGTGATGCGGGTTAGGAATCTAGTGATTAACGAGGCAAGCCACTGAGGCCAGTGATGAGACTGGGTATTTGGGCTGTATTAGAATCTGACAACGCCCACCGTTCCCAACTCTTCTAATGCAGAGCGAAAGAAGCCCGAGGCTACTGCCAAGCGATAGTAAAACGCTGTTCGCGCCCGAGATAGACGCCTTAGAGCCGGAGGAGGCGTCTACCTTTATATGTCTATGTGTACTCCTAAGGACTGGGGTGGAGCCTGTCAGCAGGGAGTGTTAGGCGGCAGGAGTATAAGCGGTGCTGTGTCCTCTCATGAATTGTTTAAATATTTTAATGCATATTTTATTAATTTTTTGTATCGCTGGTTGTTTGTCCAGTTGTTTGAATATTTATGGACCACAATGGAAACAGGTCTTTGTCTTTTTTGTGATTATCCATTTGCCTTTCTTACATACTGCTGTACTTTAAAACTGTCAGCAGTGACAACACACACACAGGAATTAATTGGCACAACGACTAAATTGGAGAGAAAAAGGGTTAAAAAATGTTTTATTGGCTACTCTAAATAAAATAAAAACTCCTACAGATTTTGTCCAAAACTCACACAAATCAGAACACATTCTTTCTTGAGTTATGTGATCTATCTATCTATCTATCTATCTATCTATCTATCCATAAAAAAAAATTGTGCATGCCGCCAGTAGGCCAGTACGCACGTCCACATATGTTTTATACTTTTTAAAATATTTAAAGTGGGCATGCCACAGTCCTATTTCATCCTGAATAATGATATAATGAATAATGATATATATATAAATATATATATATATATATATATATATACTGTATGTATATATACACACTGGACTGGACAGATAACTCTGCTGCCTTCTGACTACAGTAAGGGCCAGAGCAGGCTATTCTTGATGAGGAAGCTCATCTGCGTGTGTAATAGGATACTGCAGATGTTCAGTCTGTAATGGCCAGTGCCCTCTTCTTTATGATTGCCTGCTGGGGGGGTCACATGAGGGCCTCAGACACAACTAGTCTAAATAGGCTGGTGAGGAAGGCTGCCTCTGCTGTTGGGGCTACACTAATCTGAGTTCCCAGAAGTTTTCGCCAGCTCTCGCATACAAACGGGAGGGGCGAGGAAACTTCTGGGCCAGAGCCCTGGTATTTGTGGACGGGAGGTAACTTACGCTCAGAATCTGAGCGGACACGCCTCTTACCGGTCTGAGAGCTGTGCAACTCGTCTAAACAGTCCGACGAGAGGCAAACAGCAGTACACAACAATGGTGGCCGCAATTTCTCAAGGAGAAATTGCTTCCGACGCTCCTATTTACATGCAACACCCACTGCATGTGGATCCCGGCCCCTTTTCTTCATTGGCTGTTGATTTGAATCAGAACGCAGTGGCCGCGCCCCTGCTGTCCAGGCTCTGAGGCGAAGTCTCCCAGACTAGGGCTACACTGGATGGGGTGGAGGATGTGGTGATGGCGCAAGGGTGCAGGGGGACCGAACTTGAGGGGGGATATTCTGCGATTTGTTTTATAATACAGTATGACAAAAATAGTATGCTACAGTAGCAAGCGTTGCAGTTCTGATTTAGAGCAAGTAACATAGTTAAGTGCAGCAGAGCCATATGGATATTTTTGAGCGTTTAAAAGCAATCAATCCGTTCAGAGAATTACATATGATGGCAGGTGGCTTGGACAACAATCCATCAGAATGCAGGCTGTGTGTCGTACAGCTGCTACAGTTCTGAGCGCAACGCTACTGTATCAAAGAGTTATGTTGTGCAGTGCATAATGCACACATCCAGGAGTCACTGGTGCAAGACTAAATAAATAACAGTAAAGAGAAAAAACGTTAGCCATGGCCATTTGGTTGATGTGTGCCTGTATTGCACACTACACTTTTATGTGCCATCTTTTCTCTTTACCGCAACGCTACTTAGCCAGCCATGACACAATTAATGACTCACCTAACTGCTGCGGCGGTTCAAAGACAACGCAATTCCAAAGTGTGTACATTGTTTAACCACTTAAACTCCATATGGTTTTTTATGGGCAAAGCTTTTGCTGAAAATAGCCGATCGACTAGCTAATAACGCAGCGCAGTGCGATGCGATGCGTTATGAGCTTGTCGATCTGCTGTTTCTGCAAAAGCCTTGCCCACAATACGGGTGCTGGGGTTCAAGTGGTTGCAAGAGCATTCGACTAGCGTCATGAAGGCTTGGCTTCAACAGAAATAGGATTTCCTCTAAAACGGGGCAATTTCAAAATAAGAGCAATTTGATAAGTCGGCGAGATCAATCTTGATACATGTATCCGCACACTGCCACTTGCACGTTCAATGCACTAGACCCCTGGAAGATGGATTGCTGAGGTGGAGCGCAACACCTACAGTACCATCAGCTCCCAGTACTTACCACCACTGGCGTAACGCAGAATCGCGGGGCCTACCCGCGGGAGTTTCACGTGAGGCCAACGTACATGCACACGCGCGCAGCGCGCGTGCATGTGCGAAAAATTGCGGGTCTAATTCGGGTCTAATTCGGGTCTAATTCGGTTCTATTTGACCAATATAAATCAACTTTTTTCTTTTTTTTTGCTGTAAAAATATTTGTATCAGCGCAGGCGGGGCCCCCCCTGCTGGTGGCCCCCCCGCACCGCATCACTTGCTACCCCTCCGTTACGCCACTGCTTACCACACTTGCCACACCTAAACTGTGCTACTTATACACTGAGTTGGTGGTGCCCGGGATCGAACCCATGACCTTATGATTCAAGGGCGAGTGCTCTAAAACTGCTATATGCATTACCTCCATGGGTTCGTCATCGCTGAAGTCGAGGGAAATTATGAGGTCGATCTTTCTCTCTGGTCGGAGGACGGACAAGTAAGGAGAGTTCAGCAGCAGTCCAGCATCCTCATAGTCCCTCGTTTGTGATTCCATGATATCTAATAGAACCCAAAAATAAATTACATTTAAAAAAAATTAATTATTTTTCTTTTTACATAGTCGGAAAACTATATCTATGATTTATACCATTGTTATGGATTTCTAATAAATGGAGCGTGTGTGTGTGTGGGGGGGGGGAATTATGGGAGGTTGGAGGTTGTTGATTTAGACTGATGATAGGTTCTTGGTTTACCTATGATCCTAGAGTACTGAGGCACTACACGGTCTCTACACATTTAATGTATTACTGTACCTTGTGTTTACCTTTCATTCCAATCACTCTGGATTATGAGTTAAATGCTAAATGCCTAAATTGTAAATACATGTTGCTGTGCTAGTGACTCCTACGGGCAGGGAATGTTTAGCGGGAGGAGTATAGGATGCAATCGCTGCGTTCCCCCAGTGGGGGCTCCTCACTGGCAGAGGAGCCAGTAGGGTATAACAACAGTGACAAAGCAGTGGGAGGAGCCAGTAGGGTATAACAACAGTGACAAAGCAGTGGGAGGAGCCAGTAGGGTAGAACAACAGTGACAAAGCAGTGGGAGGAGCCAGTAGGGTAGAACAACAGTGACAAAGCAGTGGGAGGAGCCAGTAGGGTATAACAACAGTGGCAAAGCAGTGGGAGGAGCCAGTAGGGTATAACAACAGTGACAAAGCAGTGGGAGGAGCCAGTAGGGTATAACAACAGTGGCAAAGCAGTGGGAGGAGCCAGTAGGGTATAACAACAGTGACAAAGCAGTGGGAGGAGCCAGTAGGGTATAACAACAGTGACAAAGCAGTGGGAGGAGCCAGTAGGGTATAACAACAGTGGCAAAGCAGTGGGAGGAGCCAGTAGGGTATAACAACAGTGGCAAAGCAGTGGGAGGAGCCAGTAGGGTATAACAACAGTGGCAAAGCAGTGGGAGGAGCCAGTAGGGTATAACAACAGTGACAAAGCAGTGGGAGGAGCCAGTAGGGTATAACAACAGTGACAAAGCAGTGGGAGGAGCCAGTAGGGTATAACAACAGTGACAAAGCAGTGGGAGGAGCCAGTAGGGTATAACAACAGTGACAAAGCAGTGGGAGGAGCCAGTAGGGTATAACAACAGTGGCAAAGCAGTGGGAGGAGCCAGTAGGGTATAACAACAGTGACAAAGCAGTGGGAGGAGCCAGTAGGGTATAACAACAGTGACAAAGCAGTGGGAGGAGCCAGTAGGGTATAACAACAGTGACAAAGCAGTGGGAGGAGCCAGTAGGGTATAACAACAGTGACAAAGCAGTGGGAGGAGCCAGTAGGGTATAACAACAGTGACAAAGCAGTGGGAGGAGCCAGTAGGGTATAACAACAGTGGCAAAGCAGTGGGAGGAGCCAGTAGGGTATAACAACAGTGACAAAGCAGTGGGAGGAGCCAGTAGGGTATAACAACAGTGACAAAGCAGTGGGAGGAGCCAGTAGGGTATAACAACAGTGGCAAAGCAGTGGGAGGAGCCAGTAGGGTATAACAACAGTGACAAAGCAGTGGGAGGAGCCAGTAGGGTATAACAACAGTGACAAAGCAGTGGGAGGAGCCAGTAGGGTATAACAACAGTGGCAAAGCAGTGGGAGGAGCCAGTAGGGTATAACAACAGTGACAAAGCAGTGGGAGGAGCCAGTAGGGTATAACAACAGTGACAAAGCAGTGGGAGGAGCCAGTAGGGTATAACAACAGTGACAAAGCAGTGGGAGGAGCCAGTAGGGTAGAACAACAGTGGCAAAGCAGTGGGAGGAGCCAGTAGGGTATAACAACAGTGACAAAGCAGTGGGAGGAGCCAGTAGGGTATAACAACAGTGACAAAGCAGTGGGAGGAGCCAGTAGGGTATAACAACAGTGACAAAGCAGTGGGAGGAGCCAGTAGGGTATAACAACAGTGGCAAAGCAGTGGGAGGAGCCAGTAGGGTATAACAACAGTGGCAAAGCAGTGGGAGGAGCCAGTAGGGTATAACAACAGTGGCAAAGCAGTGGGAGGAGCCAGTAGGGTATAACAACAGTGGCAAAGCAGTGGGAGGAGCCAGTAGGGTATAACAACAGTGGCAAAGCAGTGGGAGGAGCCAGTAGGGTATAACAACAGTGACAAAGCAGTGGGAGGAGCCAGTAGGGTATAACAACAGTGGCAAAGCAGTGGGAGGAGCCAGTAGGGTATAACAACAGTGGCAAAGCAGTGGGAGGAGCCAGTAGGGTATAACAACAGTGGCAAAGCAGTGGGAGGAGCCAGTAGGGTATAACAGCAGTGGCAAAGCAGTGGGAGGAGTCAATTGGCATAATGACTAAATTTGGGAGAAAAAATAAGTTCTGGTCTCACCTGTCATGTTGTACAGGAAGTTGTATGTGGTTCCCCAGATCCAGTTACTTGCTCGATCTATCAGTTGGATTATTATGCGTGCCATGAGCCAGATGTCTGGAATTAGAAGCACGATGTATGTCTTAGACAAATAAGGTGTTATTAAAATAGGGTGATAGGACTTCTAATCGATATCAGTTATTTCAAACTTTTGCCGTGATTGATTGATTGATTGATTGATTGATTGAATACTTTATTAACAAGATTTTGAACAGTATGTAGTACAGTCAAAAGTTATGCTAAAAGGATTACACAAAAAGCCCTGGGGGGCTTGTTTCCATTGTGATCCATTGTACTCAATTAATCAGATTATGATTAATGAACGATTATGAAAAAAAAAGGAAATTAGTCGATCTACAAACTCACAACGCACCGATGTGCCACGTTGTGAGCTTGTGCATCGCATCTGCTATTATTTCTACTATTTTGTTATATCTCTATTTTTGCACACCACCATTGTACAACAAAGTGTTTAGTTTTTTCTGTGTGCATTCGTTGATATTGATTGTAATATTAATCAAATCACTCCAGCAATCCAGAGAGAGAGCAAACCACTACACTATACTTGGAGAATGACACTATTGGTTAATAAAGCACTCAAAAACAACAAAGCCAATTTCTTTCCCACAAACAAAAGAACCAGAAAAAGGAGATTAATGGCAAAACCCAAAATGTATTTATGCCTAAATGTATGTGTGCATGCATGTATTTTTAGAAAGGCAGGGAGAACAGTTACTCACCACCATTAACGGGACACTCCTGGTCCTTGTACCAGTCAGAGAAACATTCACAGACGATCAGTGTGTACTCCTTGAGCTCCTCCATTGCAACAGCCTTTTCCATTTCCATACTGTCTGGGTCTAAATACACCTCTCTTTTCTCCCCGTCGACTTTGCCTACAGGGGGAGGTGAACAAAGATACAGCTAAAACAAATGCAAAGGAATATCTGCAGGCAAAAATATGTGTAACTAGATAAAGCGCTCCTCAGAGTACAGGTCTCCGCCAGGTCAGGTACGTTATTGTGGCCTCCTGGTGGCGCTATAATAGGCCAATGTGAAACGGGTGCCATTTATTCCTAGGCCTTTCAAGGCAATCGGACACTGCATTCATGATTTGAGGCAATTTGTTCCGAAAATGTGTTTTGCTAAATTAGACCTGCTGGTGGCGCTATAACAGGCCAATGTGAAAAAGGGTGGCATTTCTTCCTCGGCCTAGAGGGAATGTGCGTGTGAAATTTCACGGAAATCGCAAGCTGCGTTCATGATTTGAGGCATTTTGTTCAAAACGGACCAATCCTGCAAACTTTGGAAGCCAACCTTAGCCAATGAGGATGGAATATGGGAAATCGGACAGATCCGTGTTGATCACATGACTATAGAGATACTGTGTACCAATGTGCATGATGTTTGGATAAAATCTGTAGGAGTAATATTTAAAAAAAGTTTTGCACAAATCGGCCTCCTGGTGGCGCTATAACAGGCCCATGTGAAAAAGTTGGGGTAGAGGTTCTGAATTGGCATCCAGGGAGTGTGTGTGCACATTTTCGCAGCGACCGGGCCAACGGTGCCGGAGATTAGCTGCTAACACACAGACAGGACGGACACACACACACACACACACACACACACACACACACACACACACACACACACACACACACACACACACACACACACACACACGGACGGACAAGGGGCAAAACATACTCTCTCGCCAGGCCGAAAGACAACACACAGTTACATTTATACTTTTGTCTAAAAGGTCCGACCAAAAAAGTTTTTTGAGGGATGGCATGATGAACATGATACTGCTAGCTTATTACTATAGAATACTACTCAGTTGTAAGGCATGCCCAAATATGGAGTCCAGGCCCGACTATGATGTCATATTGATGACATCAAAGTAACTCCATATTTGGGGATTTGAGTATGTATCGATATTATCTGGAGATCCGCTGATCCGACCGACTTCCTACTCGACACATCACTACCAGGTGGTTTTCAAGATACGCTGGTGACACACACACACACACACACACACACACACACACACACACACACACACACACACACACACACACACACACACACACACACACACACACACACACACACACACACACACACACACACCTATCTTATAAATCACCATCAACAATAACATACTATGTAGACTTTATTTGATGTATTGTTAAGAACCAGATTAGTTATGAGCAATAAACCACAAACAGCATAAAAACATTACAGTATGAACTGACACTAAAATGATCATACTAACTAAATACTACTAAAGGAGTAGTTCACCTAAAACATTACTTACTTTCTATCAATTACATGAAGCATTGAATTCATAGAGATTTCTTTGTTTTGGTCTCATTCCTGAGACAATACTTTTATGACCGACAGTCTCTCCTGTAGGAGACTCAAAGGAGACTTTGAGTCTCCTACCAGAAACATTAGCATCTTTCCGCCAGTCATCAAAAAAAA
The DNA here is from genome assembly GCF_963280865.1 of Gymnoscopelus braueri. NCBI lineage: Eukaryota > Metazoa > Chordata > Actinopteri > Myctophiformes > Myctophidae > Gymnoscopelus > Gymnoscopelus braueri. The sequence continues at coordinate 2,486,565 of NC_137612.1, forward strand.
GGTGAACTACTCCTTTAAGATACGCTCAAAACAGTGGTTACAAATCATCTCAAACATTTAATAGTAATAAGTGTAAATACAAAATGCTAAAATGTAAGTACGATGCAGTATAAAATAGGGCTTCAGTGGTTAATCAAATCTACTAGAATATTATAATTTCTAATTGATTCCTTGATATATAAACATAAAATAAAAAGTTAGGGATTTCTGTTTCATAGATTATTTCTGTAACAACGCTTCTTAGCAATGGTGTTCATACCGTTGGAAATCCTTTATTTACCTTTTAAATTGTGACTCATTAGTAAGGGACCTGCATCTGAGGGATGAGCAGACTGCTAATATTCTCTGACGATGTCAAACAGCTTGTTGCTATTGACCCGTTTTGATCTTCCCATCCAAGGTACCCTCAAGGTAGCAAGGACGTTTTTGTTTAGTTTATTTAACAAAACACTCTTCTTGATTATTCCAATAATTGAAAAAAGTAATCGATACAATAAACACTAAGGCGCAGTGTCCACTGAAAGTGTTGTAAGAGCTTTGTATATCATGTCCATAGCACTCACATGCAGTGTTTATTGATGCTCCCACAACGTTCAACAAACTGATCAACCATTGCTGTGCTTGAATGTCCTGATCTGTGTTATTAGCACAACTAGCTTAGCTGAAACAATGCTAAACAATGGACTTCTCATGGCTGTGGTAACGATTCAAAGTCGGGTTGTAAATGACCGGGTTGTCAAACACAGCCACAGGCATGCAAAAGTGTCACTTTTCAGCTACAGTCACCTTTTTGAACCCAAATAGGGCAATTGTGTGACACCTGACCCGAAAGAAAACAACATGTTGTCACCTTTTTCACCTCGGGGCTGTTTGCATGCCTGCAGCCAGGAGGATCAAAAGAGCAGCGCTCCTCTCCAGAAGATTCCAGCTTGAAGCTACCAGGGTGCAACGGCAAAAAAAAACAGACGTCAGGAGCGCTGATGCACGATGGTCGGGCGTCTTTACCATAGAAATACATGACAGACTGCCTTTATCATAGAAATACATGACAGACTGTCTTTATCATAGAAATACATGACAGACTGCCTTTACCATAGAAATACATGATTGATTGATTGATTGAAATGTTTATTAGGCAAAAGAATGTAAAACAACACAGTTACATTTATAATGCTTTTGTCTAAAAGGTCCGGCCAAAAAAGTCCTTGCGGACTTGTTTCCGTTGGGGTCCTTGAGTTAATTTCATAGACATATATAGTAGCAACCAAACAGTTCAAAAATCAACATGAAAATACAGATAATACAGAAAAAATACAACTATGTACAAAAAAAGCATTTAAAAAATATATGTACAAATAAAAGGGGGGGGGGAAGCATGGAAAAATAAAAATTATATACAAAAAAAGCATGAGGAAATACAAAATATGTACAAAAAGAGGGGGGGGGGTCGTCTGTCTACAGGGAAACTGGTACTAGCTCCTCTTTCAGCCTCCAGAAAGATGGGTTTTTAGGGCTGTTTTGAATGAGCCCAGCGAACTGCATTTTTTGAGGGATGGGGTTAGACTATTCCATTCCTTGGTGGCTGTGCTATAGAAGGAGAATTTGCCCATGTTTGTTTTATGTGTGGGTGGTACCAGATTGTTGTTTACGCTCCCTCTAGTTTCGTGGCTGTGGGTGTCACTAACTTTTTCGAGGTATTTATACAGATATGCGGGTATAGGGGGCATATCGGGCAAATCTGCATTTACAATTTTGAAGACCAGACCCATTTTTAGTTGTTTAACCCTGTCTTCCACCCTGAGCCAGCCTAGGCTGGCAAAGTGAGTGGGAGAGAGGTGGGTCATGGGCTCCAGTCCGAGAAGTAGTCGGATCAGTTTGTTTTGGGAGGTTTGAAGCTTAGTCTGCAGTGACACTGAGGTGTTGGAGTACCAAGAGGAGCTAGCATAGTCAAAAAGGGGCTGAATCAGGGCCCCTGAGAGGGTCCTGAGGGCCTGAGGGTTGACAAAAGAGGAAACTCATAAATCTGGTTCTCTGGTTTACTCCTTTGACCACCTTTGTTGCCATGCTTTCACCTGTCAGGTATTTGTCAAGAATACATCCCAAATAGGTAATCTCTTCTTTGCTAGTGATGATTGTGTCATCGACTTTGACCTTGAAGTCATTTACCTTAATTTTACTGAGGGAATGTCTGGTCCCAAATAGGATGGATTCAGTTTTCCCAAGGTGTAGAGACAGTTTGTTATCGGTAAGCCAGGTACGGATTTCAGAGCTGAGAGCTTCCTCAACTTGCAACTTGTCCTCACCCGAGATCAGGACAGACTGCCTTTACCATAGAAATACATGACAGACTGTCTTTACCATAGAAATACATGGCAGACTGTCTTTACCATAGAAATACATGACAGACTGTCTTTACCATAGAAATACATGGCAGACTGTCCATAGAAATACATGACAGACTGTCTTTACCATAGAAATACATGGCAGACTGTCCATAGAAATACATGACAGACTGTCTTTACCATAGAAATACATGACAGACTGCCTTTACCATAGAAATACATGAAAGACTGTCTTTATCATAGAAATACATGACAGACTGCCTTTACCATAGAAATACATGGCAGGCTGGCGCTGCCAACTGAAAAGACGCTCTCTGTGGACATGACCTCTAAGTCAATAGTTAATCAATAGTTTCAGTCCTATTTTTGACCAATTTGAGGCCTAATCACTGTCACCAGCATAGATGAATGTGTCTCCAGTATCAAGTCAGACTTGAGTGATGACAACTGGATGATCCACCTCATACACATGGACTCCTGCTGCTACACTGGGTACAGCTTCAGAACCTCCTTGTAGATCCACCTCTTCATACTGGTGGTATTCTGTCTCTACTCTGGATCCATCTGGTAGATCTATGTCTTCATACTGGTGGTATTCTGTCTCTACTCTGGGTCCATCTGGTAGATCTATGTCATCATATTCTTCTTCTTCTTCACTGGGTCCAGCAGCTTCAGCATCAGAACCAGCAACGTTATAATAAACTATCTCAACGTTCTCTCGTCTGACGTTATAATACACCAACTCAACGTTCTCCGCTCCTTCTCTCTGCCCTCTGGTGGCCTGGAGAAACACATCCAACTTTAATTTACTGGATCAGATCAGGTTCTCTTCAATAAAAACATCGCAACATTCCATAACTTCTTCATTTACATTACAATCTTGTATAAAATAAGGATACATAAAGTTGAATAAAGACGTGTAATTACCCTCCAGAAGCGATAGAGGACACTGATTATCAGCAGCAGCAGCAGCATTATGATAACTTTGGTGATGTTAGATGTTAGATGAGAAGCTGTGAGAGAAATGTGTTAGAACGTCATCAAACATCATCTAAGGAACCACTCTCATTAAAAAAATGTATTTCTTAATATGGTAACAATTCATGTTATTGGTTAAATTATATATGCTTCTTTGATTGTGATTCATATTGTAATTTGAAAAGTTAATTTCATTCATATTACCTGTGACAGTGAGAGAGAGGATCTCGCTCTCAGAGGAGAAGTTATGATTAAAAACATTGATGTGAAACACACAGCTGTAATTTCCTTGGTGGGTGTGGTTTGCTTCAGGAAACAGGAAGTTGGCAAACAGTAAGTTGGCAGAATGATTGACAGGTGGCTGGATGTAGGTGTGTGTTGTGTTGAAACTGCTGTAGTTCCCTTGGTGGGTGTGGTCTGCTGCCGGTAACAGGAAGTTGTCAGAATGATTGACAGCTGGCTGGGTGTGGTTGTGTGTTGTGTTGAAACTGCTGTCGTTCCCTTCGTGGGTGTGGTTTGCTTCAGGAAACAGGAGGTTGGTAAACAGGAAGTTGTCAGATTGATTGACAGCTGGCTGGGTGTGGTTGTGTGTTGTGTTGAAACTGCTGTCGTTCCCTTGGTGGGTGTGGTTTGCTGCCGGTAACAGGAAGTTGTCGGAGTGATTGACAGGTGGCTGGGTGTGGTTGTGTGTTGTGTTGAAACTGCTGTCGTTCCCTTGGTGGGTGTGGTTTGCTGCCGGGAACAGGAAGTTGTCAGAGTGATTGACAGCTGGCAGGATGTAAGTGTGTGATGTGTTGGATCCAGTGAAGGTGAGGTGGAAGGAGCCTCCTGGGTACTGTGGCTGGATGGAGCAGCTGATGGAGAAGCTGGAACCCTCCATCACCTGTGGCCCCTGATGCTGGCCCTCAGAAACCCCGTTCATGGAGGAAGAGTAGAAGGTGATGCTTGGATTAAATGGCAGATCTGTAACAAGACAGAGGTGATTGACTGAAACAACAGATTTACAAACAGAGAGAGAAAAATACAATAAGGTCAAATGAGACAAAGAAAAAAATATTGGAAATCATTTGATTGTAAACATCATTGTCTCTAAACAGAGAGATGACTCTGTGTCTGATTCTAAACTGAGGAAAATCTTGACAACATAAAGACTCATGTCAAGATCTGCAATAATCAGCTCAGACAGACAGACAGACAGACAGACAGATAGAATAATGTAAATATGCCATTGAGGAAGTCACTGTTTTACCTGAACAGATCACCTCCAGTCTGGCAGTGGAATTACCAGAAACCTTTGTTCCACACTCTCTCAGTGAAGACTCAGACCCAACACAGGAAGATGAAATCCACCAAACAGGTTCATGCGTAAAACCAGAATTACACTTTCTTGATAAAGCAGAGCCACAGTCCAGCTGTCTACACACTACAGCTGATGACTTGAGGTTCCAGTCAGACCAACCATCCACTGGTCTCCATGTTCCCTGGTGTTTCATCTCCAGTATACCAATGCAGTTACTGATTCCTCCCACCAACCTGATATCAGCAGACTCTGTACAGAGTCAAGAGAGTAACAAGTAAACATTAAAGAAAAACATTTAATTTCATTAGAAAGTTATAATCCAAACTAAAAATATAGTTTGTATTTTACCAAAGCAGGTGAGTTCAACAGTCTTGTTAGGTGAGCTGGTGTTTCTAGTTGAGTCTAATGTTCTACAGTCCAGGAGAACAGACTCGTTGCCTTCACACTGGAACTCTTTGGTCCACATTGAAGTGTTCACTTCTCCATAGAGCGCCCCCTGGAGGACTGAAGGAGCCCCACAGCCAAGCTGCCTACAGACCACCTCTGCATCCTGCTTGTCAAAATCACCTTCACACACTGAGATCCACGACTGATTAGACTTCACCTCCACTCTGCCTGAACATGAACTAGTCCCATTCACCAACCTCACTGACTCTGGAGAGAGAGAGAGAGAGAGAGTAGTACATTTCAAGTCGTACACTTTGATAGGCTGATGATAAAAAACATGATTTTCAGCGGTATTAACAATCACTCTCATTACTGCTGTTCAAACAAAACAACACAATTCAAAATGAACACCGAGGGAAGTTGCCGTCAGAGACCCATAATAATATTGAGATATATTTTTTATTGTGATATCACGATAATGACAATATTGTTGCATCACTACAAAACAATATATACAGTAAAAATACATGAACACATTCATATTTAGTTCATAACCTCCTGGGGTTGCAGTCGTGGGGTTGCAGCACCCAGGGCTGAGGGTGCAGCACCCAGGGCTGGGGTTGTGGCCGTACCCTGTAAATATTACTGTTGTTGAAGAAGTAGTAGTTTGTTACCTGAACAGATCACCTCCAGTATGTACAAGGAAGTAGCAGACATCTGTGTTCCACACTCCCTCAGTGAAGACTCAGACCCAACACAGGAAGATGTAATCCTCCACGTAGGTTTATGTGTAGAACCAGAACTCCTTTCTGTTGAAACAGCAGAGCCACAGTCCAGCTGTCTACACACTACAGATGATGACTTCAGGTTCCAGGCAGACCAACCATCCACTGGTCTCCACTCTCCCTGGTGTTTCATCTCCAGTAGACCAGTACAGTTATTGGTTCCTTCAACCAACCTTACATCATCAGACTCTGTAGAGCCAAGAAAGTAAACATAAAAACACCCCAAACTATTATGTTCATTATACAATGATAACCCAAACCTAAAGTGTAGTTTGCTTTTTACCTGAGCAGGTGAGTCCAACAGTCTTGTCAGGTGAGCTGGTGTTTTTATTTGAGGTTCTACAGTCCAGGAGAACAGACTCACTGCCTTCACACTGGAACTCTTTGGTCCACATTGATGCATTCACTTCTCCATAGAGCGCCCCCTGGAGGACTGAAGGAGCCCCACAGCCAAGCTGCCTACAGACCACATCTGCATCCTGCTGGTCAAAGTCACCTTCATACACTGAGACCCAAGACTGATTAGACTTCACCTCCACTCTGCCTGAACACACACTAGTCCCATTCACCAACCTCACTGACTCTGGAGAGAGAGAGAGAGATTTTTAAAGATAATTTCACAAATCCACTATTGCCTATATATATATGAATCCATTATGGATGCATTTTGAAATCTAAACACATCACACGCAAGTATTTTAATGAACCCTTAAACACACACACAGAGAATGACAAATAGCAATATACTCAGCCTAGAATGAATTCATACATATGGAAATACATAATTAATCAATAAAAAACACATTCACAATTAAGTAAAGAGGGGGAAAAAAAAACTAAAAACTAATCATCATCAGATCCTCCCAATAGCTCATAGGAGACTAAAAGCCTCCATGACAGATTAAATAAGTGACTTTAAAGATTGCTGTCATTGTTCAAGTCATTGTTTTTCGTTACCTGAACAGATCACTGTGGGTCTGCCTGTAATCAAACCTTTCCGTTTGATACCAAAAGTCTCCATCATGACACAGTCGCTCAGTGAAGACTCAGAACCAGCACAGTAAGGTGTAATCCTCCATACAGGTTGATGTGTAAAACCAGAACTCCTTTCTGTTGAAACAGCAGAGCCACAGTCCAGCTGTCTACACACTACAGATGATGACTTCAAGTTCCAGTGAAACCCACCATCCACTGGCCTCCACTCTCCCTGGTGTTTCAGCTCCAGTTTACCAGAACAGTTACTGGTTCCTCCACCAACCTGATATTATCAATCACTGTAAAGTGGCAATAGCGTAAATATGAATGCAATACAAACCATTACTTGTATTATAGAATATTAAACCAAAGCAAGAAAATAGCTCGTCTTTTACCTGAACAGGTGAGTTCAACGGTCTTGTTAGGTGAGCTGGTGTTACTAGTTGAGTTTGAAGTTCCACAGTCCAGGAGAACAGACTCACTGCCTTCACACTGGAACTCTTTGGTCCACATTGAAGTGTCAACTTCTCCATGGAGCGCCCCCTGGAGGACTGAAGGAGCCCCACAGCCAAGCTCCCTACAGACCACCTCTGCATCCTGCTGGTCAAAGTCACCTTCACACACTGAGACCCACGACTGATTAGACTTCACCTCCACTCTGCCTGAACACACACTAGTCCCATTCACCAACCTCACTGACTCTGAAAAAACAACATTAACAAAACAATGCTAGTCATCATCATCATCATCATCATCATCATCATCAAGAGCTCATGGAAGTCTAACCTCCATACTCTTTCTATTTGACATTTAACATTATCTCCTAACTAGCGCCGTGGTGTCACCTAGCACTATCACTGTAAAGTGGCAATAGCCTAAACATTAAAGGGTCTACACCATGAAAATCACTTTTTTCTTGTTTTTTTTGTATTTTTTGGGGTCCCCAGTGTCTCTTGTACCCCAAAAAATGTTTTTTTTTTTAATTCAGTCATTCCTTCTCATTTCATGGATTTCCAGAATGGGCGTGTCTGAACAGGCGATCTCAGAATGGCAATGTTTCTGACATCACAAACATTAATGATGGCAAACCCAATGTTAAATGAAAAGTGCCCGAATCGCTCCGAAACCTTTTCTACCCCCCCTAAGTGGGGGTCTACGAACAAATACTTTGGGCTCGGATTTTGGCTCCGCCCCCCGGAAGTGGGTGAAACAGGCACCTCAAACACTTGGTGGAATTGTTCAAAAATGTTCAAAGTGTTTTTTTTTTTATTTTGTATTTTTCTTAGATGCTTCTTTTTATGCAGAATTTTTCCATTTTTTTTTTTTATAATTTTGTTTAATTTTTTTTTTTATTAACAGACAGAATTGCTCAGTAGCCCCCCCCCCCTGCCCAAGAGGACGTTTTGGTATTGCAGCTGAAAGTGCTGTATAAGCCAGAGACAATTGACTTGGGATGAGTATATCTGAGTGATGATTTAGGCTCAAACCTTTTGAAAAAGGTTTGAGGGACATACACCATATGATATTAAATATCAAATATTTTTTTTAAATTCATGGTGTAGATCCTTTAATGCAATACAATTACTTGTATTATAGAATATTAAACCAAAGCAAGAAAATAGCTTGTCTTTTACCTGAACAGGTGAGTTCAACAGTCCTGTTAGGTGAGCTGGTGTTACTAGCTGAGTTTGAAGTTCTACAGTCCAGGAGAACAGACTCGTTTCCTTCACACTGGAACTCTTTGGTCCACATAGGAGTGTCAACTTCTCCATGGAGCGCCCCCTGGAGGACTGAAGGAGCCCACACAGCCAAGCTCCCTACAGACCACCTCTGCATCCTGCTGGTCAAAGTCACCTTCACACACTGAGACCCACGACTGATTAGACTTCACCTCCACTCTGCCTGAACATGAACTATTCCCATTCACCAACCTCACTGAGAGAGAGAGAGAGAGAGAGAGAGAGAGAGAGAGAGAGAGAGAGAGAGAAATAATTACTACTTAAAAGATTAAATATTTAACCACAACAGAGGATACATGATTACTACAAGTTGTTTAAATGGCGAGATCAATATAGCACATAACGCTTTCCGATTGTGCTGAAGTGAAAGCACTGAGCGGCCTTAATAAGTACGATAATGAATGGGGAGCAGGTCATTATTGAGAAATAAACCCCGGCAGGGTGATTAGACCCCAATTGCTAGCCTGGGATCCAGCCTGATTCACTACGTTCGGCTGATTTTTTTTCTCACTTCACTTATCAGTCTGACCAGCCTCCATTTGAGTCGTATTTTAATGACGTAGGCAAGTCAGGAAGTGACTTGAGTTTTACATCGGACAACACTGCCCCCCCCCCCCCCCCCCCCCCCAAGACTAAAGACCAATCAGAAGCCGCGGGTCGTTTTCACCCGTGCTCTGCACAGAGATAAGAGACTTTCCAGACTGTATAGCGAGGGAGAAACAAAATCGACCGAACCTAGCGAAGCAGTCTGGATCCCAGGCTACCCGACTGCTGCTGTGCTGCAACAAAAACATCTGATCAGATATGTGTGAGCAGCAGTAGCACTAGTGCACAAGAACTGTAAAAGAGGCGCCTCGTTTGTTTCAACAATCACTCATCAAACAGGCAAGACAGCGGCCATTTTTTCTTGGATTTCATAGGAGTAATGAAGGATGAAGTGCATTAATATATATGGAAGTAATGCCCCTCTCTCACGCACGCACGCATGCATGCACGCACGCACGCAGGCAGGCAGGCAGGCAGGCAGGCAGGCAGGCAGGCAGGCAGGCAGGCAGGCAGACAGACTTTGTAGAGTAAGCAGTAAAACATATAACAAGACCTTCAAGACTGTAATCTATAATCAGTTTTTCTTCTTTCATCTTTGTTTACCTGTTGAGTTGTGTGTTGGTGTAACATGGAGAGCTGAGGAGAAAAATCATCAAATAAATGAGTTTCACTGTAACAGAGTACATGGATCCTCTCTACCAATACAGCAGCTTGTTGATGTATTCAAATACAGGACAAGATGTCCCTTGTTTCTCCCATTTGATTATATTTATTGATGAAAATAAGTTGTATTCAGGAATATTAATTAACAGTTTGTTTGATGATTGCAAATAACTTTCATTTTGTTAACTGTGATTCTAATAACTGCATTATGCCAAGAGATAATCCATTGGACTGAATTGAATTTGGTTATAAAGATGTCTTCACTCTCCTAATGTTATTACAAATGTATGCAGCACTTTTAGATTCATATCACATATAATACTTCATATCTTAATAAGTAATAATCATAAGTTATAGTTTATCTTTTACCTGAACAGGTGAGTCCAACAGTCTTGTCAGGTGAGCTGGTGTTTCTAGTTGAGTCTGAAGTTCTACAGTCCAGGAGAACAGACTCACTGCCTTCACACTGGAACTCTTTGGACCACATTGAACCCTCCACTTCTCCATAGAGCGCCCCTTGGAGGACTGAAGGAGGCCCACAGCCAAGCTGCCTACAGACCACCTGTGCATCCTGCTGGTCAAAGTCACCTTCACACACTGAGACCCACGACTGATTAGACTTCACCTCCACTCTGCCTGAACACACACTAGTCCCATTCACCAACCTCACTGACTCTGGAGGGAGAGAGGGAGAGCGGGGGGGGGGGGGGGGGGGGGGATTTATTGCATAATATGGAGAGAGAGTGAGCGTTATAATTTAAAATATTCATGTATTAAACTACAACAATGGAAACGTGCATCTTTAAAGAATGCATCTGGAACTTTACATACTATAAGTCTCAACATAGATCTGCTCTACTATCAAGTCATGTGACTCAATCTGCATTTAACTAGTAAAATAACATCACAAGACAACTTAAATAACAAATGGAGTTATGTACACGTGTCAAATCATTATTTTAAATGCACTGAATAAACTGAACTCCAGATGAACAGAAATGGCACATTTTAAATGCATTTCGATATTGACACAACTTTTAAAACATTATATATATATATATATATATATATATATATATATATATATATATATAGAGAGAGAGAGAGAGAGAGAGAGAGAGAGAGAGAGAGAGAGAGAGAGAGAGAGAGAGAGAGAGAGAGAGAGAGAGAGAGAGAGAGAGAGACAGATATGCACAGTAGAGACAAGCTATAGAGTGTGTGAGAGAGAGAGCAATGATATAAGAGAGTGTAAAGATTAGTGTCTTTGTTGAAGTAATTGTTTTACCTGAACAGTTCACCTTCAGTGTGACAGTAGAATCATAAGACTTTACTGGTCCACACTCCATCAGTGAAGACTCAGAGCCAACACAGGAAGATGGAATCACCCATCCAGCTTGACGCATAGAAAGAGAAGTAAATTCTGTTGAGACAGCAACGCCACAGTCCAGCTGTCTACACACTACAGATGATGACATCCTGTTCCAGTCAAACCAAGCCAACAATGGTCTCCACTCTCCCTGGTGTTTCATCTCCAGCATGCCACTACATTGACTGGTTCCTCCCACCAACCTGACATCATCAGACTCTGTACAGAGAATAAGCAGTAAAAAGTATTACTTTAATTAAAACACCTTCAAGACTGTGATCTACTTTCAATTGTTCTTCTTTCATCTTTGTTTACCTGTTGAGTTGTGTGTTGGTTTAACCTGGAGAACTGAGGAGAAAAATCATCAAATACATGAGTTTCACTTTAACAGAGTACATGGATCCTCTCTACTAATACAGCAGCTTGTTGATGCGTTGGAATACAGGACAAGATGTCCTTTGATTCTCCTGTTTGATGATATTTATTTGATATCCACACGCTGGGAATGAGTGAATGATGAAATGTATGACTTATATAAAAACAGATGAAAACTAGAAAATCCTCAGAGCACAAGTCTCCGCCAGCAGACCCGTGCTATTTTAATAGCACGGGTCGTCTTGGTAGAACGGGTCGTCTTGGTAGAATGCGCGTGGTTTTTGGTGTTCTGCAGGGGCAACTGAATATGTAGTGTCTGCATCTAAAAAATGTTCTTCTTGAAGCAATGTGTCATATGGGAGTCCTCGTAATTGACTGGTTTGTTCAAATGCTTGTCTGTCTTCTTCATCTTCATTGTCTTGAACAGTTTCAGCAGTTGATTGGTGTGTTTGATCTATGTCAGTTTTCTCTAGTGCTACATAATGTATTTGATCAAGGTGGCCAATTGTTACAGTATTAAGACTTCGGCCTTGTTGTGGGATCAATTCAACTCTATAGTCCTCTTCTGTGTTACTGTTGTAGATGAGTATGCTTTCTTAGCTTTGGCCTTCTGCGCCTTTGCTTGATCAATGTTAGGTGTTCTCAGAGGGACACACACACGCACGGACGGGTGATTTGTACTGGAAGGTACTGTTCCAATCAAGACTGATTGATCCTGTATTACCTCATTTCAAAAACATAAATGGCTTTTTGAAGTGACACACCTATTTATAGGATTTTATTTCGTCATGCGTCTCGCTAGCCAATCAAAGGCATTGGTGTCAACATATTGACACGTGTCACGTGGAGCTTGACCAGTGTTAGCTTGGCTAGGAGGGAGGTGAACACACAGCGGGACGAAGCGAAAACATACTCTCCGCCTCCGGCGGAGACAACCAGTACTGTTCCTGATTAATCCTGTCTTACCTATTTATATTACATATTGTCACGTGTCACTTGACCAATGTTAGCTTGGCTGATGGAAGCTCAAAAAATATGAATGATTTTTTGAAGCACATTTGCTATTTATAGGTTTCTATGTCATCATGCGTCTCGCTAGCCAATCAGAGCATTGGTGACAACAATATTGTCACGTGTCACGTGAAGCTTGACCAATGTTAGCTTGGCTGAGACGGGGGGACACACGGAAGGACAAGAACGAAAACATACTCTCCACTTCTGGCGGAGACAATAAAATGTATACAGGAATGAAAATTAACGGTTTGTTTATAACAAATAACGTTAATTGAATTGAGTGATATCGATATCTTCACTGTCATAATGTTAACTATGTGCAGCATTTTTGGGTGGGGTAGCCGCCCCTATAAGTGGGGTTGGGACACCTCATTAGCTGTATTGTGATTGGCTCATTAGTACACCCCTAGCTCTACTGTGATTGGCTGACTCTATTGGCTGACTCTATTCAGCACTGTGATTGGCTAGCAAGACACATGACGACATTAATAACCTATAAATAGGATTATGCACTTCAAAAAATCCATATTTTTTTTGAAGTGAGCTTCCATCACTATGATGACCACTGTGATGACCACACCACCCACTTCACACTATGTGCAGCATTTTTGGGTGGGGTAGCCGCCCCTATAAGTGGGGTTGGGACACCTCATTAGCTGTATTGTGATTGGCTCATTAGTACACCCCTAGCTGTACTGTGATTGGCTGACTCTATTGGCTGACTCTATTCAGCACTGTGATTGGCTAGCGAGACACATGATGACTTTAATAACCTATAAATAGGATTATGCACTTCAAAAAATCATTTTTTTAAAAAGTGAGCTTCCATCACTATGATGACCACTGTGATGACCACACCGCCCACTTCAAACTGGGTGTGATTTTTAGATTCTTATCACATCTAATACTTCATATTTTGGAAAGTAATTATTCAAACCAAAATATAGTGTATTTTACCTGAGCAGGTGAGTTCAACAGTCTTCTTAGATGAGCTGGTGTTTCTAGTTGAGTTTGAGGTTCTACAGTCCAGGAGAACAGACTCGTTGCCTTCACACTGGAACTCTTTGGTCCAAATTGATGCATTCACTTCTCCATAGAGCGCCCCCTGGAGGACTGAATGAGCCCCACAGCCAAGCTCCCTACAGACCACCTCTGCATCCTGCTGGTCAAAGTCACCTTCACACACTGAGACCCACGACTGATTAGACTTCACCTCCACTCTGCCTGAACACACACTAGTCCCATTCACCAACCTCACTGACTCTGGAGAGAGAGAGAGAGAGAATTAATTAAACCAAAACAGAAGTTGCATGTACACTGTATGAATGCATATGGAACTCTAAACACATCAGATACAAGTTGTTTAACTGTAACTTTGTACACAAAGAGAAAAAGACAAATATTAAATGATACCTAAAATGAATAGATTACATATCAATATAAATTACTAACAGTAAACCCATAAACAAACTGAATTAATATTTCATTACTCAATGAGAAAGACAATAACTAAAATAACACAATGTCAATCATCATCATCATCATCATCATCATCAGTCATCCTCTAGAGATGAGCTCCAGACTCCACTGTAAGACCTGGTCCTGTATCCATACTCCACTGTAAGACCTGGTCCTGTATCCATACTCCACTGTAAGACCTGGTCCTGTATCCATACTCCACTTTAAGACCTGGTCATGTACCCATACTCCACTGTAAGACCTGGTCCTGTATCCATACTCCACTTTAAGACCTGGTCCTGTACCCATACTCCACTGTAAGACCTGGTCCTGTACCCATACTCCACTGTAAGACCTGGTCCTGTATCCATACTCCACTGTAAGACCTGGTCCTGTATCCATACTCCACTGTAAGACCTGGTCCTGTATCCATACTCCACTATAAGACCTGGTCCTGTATCCATACTCCACTGTAAGACCTGGTCCTGTACCCATACTCCACTGTAAGACCTGGTCCTGTACCCAGACTACAGAGAGACCATATTTGCTCTACTCTCTACTCTTGTGACTCAACATAAATGTTTCACTAAACATCACCACAAGCACCTTAAATAATAAATTGATTTATTTACATTTAACTAATCACTATTTAGTAAACCAGTACAGGTAGTGGTTCCGCCCTCCAACCTGACATGATATGACTGTACAGAGAGTATGCAATTAAACAAGTCTTATTACATTTTTAGATTCATATCACATATAATAGCTCATATTTTGGTAAGTAATAATCCAAACCAAAGTATAGATTGTCTTTTACCTGAGCAGGTGAGTTCAATAGTCTTGTCAGGTGAGCTGGTGTTTCTAGTTGAGTCTGAGGTTCTACAGTCCAGGAGAACAGACTCATTGCCTTCACACTGGAACTCTTTGGTCCACATTGAAGCATTCACTTCTCCATAGAGCGCCCCCTGGAGGACTGAATGAGCCCCACAGCCAAGCTCCCTACAGACCACCTCTGCATCCTGCTGGTCAAAGTCACCTTCCCACACTGAGACCCACGACTGATTAGACTTCACCTCCACTCTGCCTGAACACACACTAGTCCCATTCACCAACCTCACTGACTCTGGAGAGAGAGAGAGAGAGCGAGAGAGCGAGAGAGCGAGAGAGCGAGAGAGAGAGAGAGAGAAAGAAAATTAATTAAACCAAAACAGAAGTTGCATGTACACTGTATGAATGCATATGGAACTCTAAACACATCAGATACAAGTTGTTTAACTGTAACTTTGTACACAAAGAGAAAAAGACAAATATTAACTATACCTAAAATGAATAGATTACACATCAATATAAATTACTAACAGTAAACCCATAAACAAACTGAATTAATATTTCATTACTCAATGAGAAAGACAATAACTAAAATAACAAAATGTCAATCATCATCATCATCATCATCATCATCATCATCATCATCAGTCATCCTCTAGAGATGAGCTCCATACTCCACTGTAAGACCTGGTCCTGTATCCATACTCCACTGTAAGACCTGGTCCTGTACCCAGACTCCACTGTAAGACCTGGTCCTGCACCCATACTCCACTGTAAGACCTGGTCCTGTACCCAGACTACAGAGAGACCATATTTGCTCTACTCTCTACTCTTGTGACTCAACATAAATGTTTCACTAATAATCACCACAAGCACCTTAAATAATAAATGGATTTATTTACATTTAACTAATCATTATTTAGTAAACCAGTTCAGGTAGTGGTTCCGCCCACCAACCTGACATGATCAGACTGTGCAGTTAAACAAAGTCTTATTACATTTTTAGATTCATATCACATATAATAGCTCATATTTTGGTAATAATCCAAACCAAAGTATAGATTGTCTTTTACCTGAGCAGGTGAGTCCAACAGTCTTGTTAGATGAGCTGGTGTTTCTAGTTGAGTTTGAGGTTCTACAGTCCAGGAGAACAGACTCATTGCCTTCACACTGGAACTCTTTGGTCCACATTGAAGCATTCACTTCTCCATAGAGCGCCCCCTGGAGGACTGAATGAGCCCCACAGCCAAGCTCCCTACAGACCACCTCTGCATCCTGCTGGTCAAAGTCACCTTCACACACTGAGACCCACGACTGATTAGACTTCACCTCCACTCTGCCTGAACACACACTAGTCCCATTCACCAACCTCACTGACTCTGGAGAGAGAGAGAGAGAGAGAGAGAGAGAGAGAGAGAGAGAGAGAGAGAGAGAGAGAGAGAGAGAGAGAGAGAGAGAGACCATTTAGAAGAAATAAAAAGACAAAAGGGTCCCATCGTATGCAGTGTTAATTATAATTTAAAATATTAATTCATTAAAACAAAACATACGTCATATGAATCCTTTATGAATGCATATGGAACTTAAAACACATCAGATACTGAATTAATATTTCAATACTCAAAGAGAAAGAAAATAACTAATATGAAACAATGTCTTCCTAGAGCTCATATACGTCTAACTAACATGAAACAATGTCCTCCTCTAGAGCTCATATACGTCTAACTAACATGAAACAATGTCCTCCTCTAGAGCTCATATACGTCTAACTAACATGAAACAATGTCCTCCTCTAGAGCTCATATACGTCTAACTAACATGAAACAATGTCCTCCTCTAGAACTCATATACATCTAACTAACATGAAACAATGTCCTCCTCTAGAGCTCATCCATACTCTAAGTCTAAGACCTGACTAGAGCTCGTTCTTTACACATGTTTCATCACTATTTAGACAACCAGTATAGTTACTGGTTCCTCCCAACAAAAACCTGACATCATCAGACTCTGTACAGAGTAAACATTAAAACATATTACTTTCATTACAACATTACATCATTCTATTACACTGTAATCTATGATCAGTTGTTCTTCTTTCATCTTTGTTTACCTGTTGAGTTGTGTGTTGGTTTAACCTGGAGAGCTGAGGAGAAAAATCATCAAATAAATGAGTTTCACTGTAACAGAGAACATGGATCCTCTCTACCAATACAGCATCTTGTTGATGTGTTGAAATAAAGGGCAAGATGTCCTTTGTTTCTCCTGATGATGAAATGTATGATTTATACCAAAACAGATTAAAATATGTATGCCGTATTGACAACAGTTTTATGGAATATAGTTTGTTGATAATGCAAATACAATTAATTGTGTCACTTTCTGTTGAAAAATCTAATTGCTGCATAATGCAAAGGAATAATCTGTTGAACTGAATTGACCTCTTCACTGATCTAACTTTATTACACATAATTATTTGTTTAGATTCATATCATATTTGACAGTTCATGTTTTGGACACTAATGCGAGCCATGCACCTGCTACTCTGTGTGGTGTAACTTCATCTTATGTCATGTGACATCATCAAGGTGTTGCAGTTTGTCATAAATATCAAGTGACAAGTGACCACAGTCCTCCTGTAGCTTCATCAACTCTCTAGAGCAGCGCTACTCAACCCGCGGCCCGCGGGCCGCATGCGGCCCCAACGCAGCGTCTTGGCGGCCCCTCATGATCAAACCAAAAAAAAAAAGTTTTTTTTTTTTTTTTTTTTTTAAGCACAGGATAAAAATATACATTTCCGTTCAAATATATGGGTTGCTAATTTTTTTTTCAAAAACAAACATCAATTGTTACAGGTATAATGCATAGTTTTCTATGCATTTCGGGTTTTTTGGGGTGTTTGACCCCCATTTTTTCCCGGCCGCGCGGCTTTGCCGCGCGCCCAGGGTAGGTGTCCCTTATTTCAATCTCTGGGAGTTGGCAACCCTAACCTTGCCATACCTTAGCTTTTGCTGAACTGATGCCACTGGACATACACACAAAATAAACAGGTACAGTGAAAAGAATATGATGTCAAAATGTACATTTTCTTATAACAATAACAATGCGTAGTGTGTGTTACAAAATCGAAAAATCCAAAATAGGACCATCATTTTCAGCTTGCGGCCCCTTGGACTTTTGGTATTTTGCTGAGTGGCCCCTGAGCCATCTTAAGTTGAGTAGCCCTGCTCTAGAGTTACATAACATACAACTGTCCATCGTTCCATACCAACGATTTGTGTGTGTGTGTGTGTGTGTGTGTGTGTGTGTGTGTGTGTGTGTGTGTGTGTGTGTGTGTGTTGTGTGTGTGTGTGTGTGTGTGTGTGTGTGTGTGTGTGTGTGTGTGTGTGTGTGTGTGTGTGCGTGTGCGTGCCTGCGTGTGTACGTGTGAGGTCTCAACTCACAGCAGTTCTCACAGTCGTCTATCGTGTCACATTTCCACGAGAACGGAATGCACTTTTCATTCTTACAAACAAACTGATGGGGGAGACAGAGGATTATGTTTAGAATCAGTAATGTATCAAAAGCAGACATGAGACATAAAGTCATACAGCGTAACACAAGTGAAGGTGAGGTGAATCACCTGGCTGGCAGTGCAGATGGACATGCACTGCTTGCCATCAGCTGCCAAGTAGAAGTCGGTGGGACAGGAACACTTGTATCCTCCTCCAGGTGAGAGCAGACACAGGTTACTGCAGCCTCCATTGTTGGTCTGACACGGGTGACCGGCCACTGCAGGGTGGAGAAAACATGAGAACACACACCTATATGTTAGAATAAAGCAATAAGCCACACCAGGCTGTGGTTTAATGCGAGTTTAGAGCAGCTATGAGGTGTTGTTAGGAACGATGCAGAGCAGAGTGACTACAACCCTTTAACTGTTCTACGATACATACATACACACACACACACACACACACACACACACACACACACACACACACACACACACACACACACACACACACACACACACACACACACACACACACACACACACACACACACATACATACATACATACATACATACATACATACATACATAATGTATTATTATTATTTATGAAAATTGAAAGTTCAATAATCTCTATAACAAAACAAAACTAATCTGTCACAGTCTCCTCACATACTAAAGCAGTGGTTCTCAAAGGTGTGGTCCAGGGACCCTCAGGGTTAGGGTTAGGGTTAGGGTTAACCCTAACCCTAACCCAGGGTTTTTAATCTAAATTTAATGCTTTGCAGTGTTGATATGGGCTTGCAGGTCTAAAGAACTTTTATTTGCGACGGGTCGGACGGACACATAAGTGCCAGCTTAGCAGACAATACAATCTGCTTCTCATTGGTCACGACTAAGACGAAATCAGTACTTTTTCTGCATTTCAACGGTGAAATGGCATTCAGAATCAGAATCAGAATCAGTTTTATTGTCACATCACAGGTTTACAAGGTAAAAAAGTGGGTGAAATTCTTTTTTGTACATCGTTCCCATCGCAACGTTAGTTTCCATAGAAAGAAGAGGGGGGGGGGGGGGGAGAAGAAGAGGGTGGGGGGCAGGTGGGAAGGAGATCAAAACAAGAGAGCAACAGAAGGCCAGACAAGTTATCTACATATTTACAAATTACCTGAGATAATAAAAAAAATGAAAAAAACTAAACTAAGGTGCCTGAGCATAGCAGCAATGTATTGTATACTGTGCATGTTATACTTATACTGTGCATGATAGACAATGGACGTTAAGGTGCTTAGAGGAAAAGGAGCACAATAAAAAAAGACCAAAAAAAAGTCAGTGCGTTATACAAGGGATTAAGGTGCAAAAGGTCAGTGCGTGTCCACCTAGAGTGGACTGACCCTAGTATAATCCGCAAGTAGCTCCATGAGGGAGTGCAACAAAAAGTCATTTGTACCTGGTGTAGTCCACAGGTGTGTCCGAGGGGGGGCTAAAGTCCAAGTCATTGTCCCTGGTATAATCCACAGGTGTGTTCAG
The DNA here is from genome assembly GCF_963280865.1 of Gymnoscopelus braueri. Classification (NCBI taxonomy): domain Eukaryota; kingdom Metazoa; phylum Chordata; class Actinopteri; order Myctophiformes; family Myctophidae; genus Gymnoscopelus; species Gymnoscopelus braueri. The sequence continues at coordinate 2,506,343 of NC_137612.1, forward strand.
GAAGAGCCAGAAAAGTCTGCGCCGCCTGCTGTCAGGCTGCTGAACTCATCCAGGCTTATGCCCCATTCAGCATTCTGACAGCAGCTGGATTGAAACTACACCAAAACCTGGTGGTGGAACTCTTGATACTGCGGTAGAGCCCCTTGCCCGGTCGCGGTCGTTGTAGGGGGTTGAACAGTCTGTGACTTGGGTGGTGCTTGTCCTTGATGATGCGCTTGGCTTTGACCTCGCACCGCTTTTTGTACAGTTCCTGGAGCGCTGGGAGCTCGATTCCCATTATCCGCTCTGCCGATCGCACTACTCGTTGTAGGCTGATCTTTTCTCGGGCAGTGCAGTTCCCGTACCAGGCCGTGACACAGCCTGTTAGGATGCCTTCAACAGAACTGTTGTAGTACAGCCTGAGGATGCGACGTCCTACTCCGAGCTTCTTCAGGCGGCGGAGCCAGTACAGTCGCTGCTGAGCCTTTTTCCTCACGTGTGTGGAGTGCGTCTCCCATTTGAGGTCCTCCTCGATGTGTACTCCGAGGAACTTGAACTCGCTGACCCTTTCCACTGCAGCACCGTCGATGAGGATGGGCGCATGGTCTCTCCGCGGCCTCCTGAAGTCCACGATCAGTTCTTTGGTCTTGTCGACGTTAAGAGAGAGGTTGTTCTCCCGGCACCAGTGTGCCAGTGATTTGATCTCCTCTCTGTAGTCAGACTCGTCGTTGTTGACGATTCGGCCTATCACTGTCGTGTCGTCCGCGTACTTTATGATGGTGTTGGAGACATGTGTGGCTATGCAGTCATACGTGTACAGGGAGTAGAGGAGAGGGCTCAGCACGCATCCCTGGGGTGCTCCGGTGTGAAAAAAGAGAAGGCTAAAGAATACTAAAAAGATGGAAAAACGTTGCGATGTTACGGAGCGCGTACGGAAGCGGCCGTCCTCCATGGCGCTACCAGTTTAATTCATCGTGTTTAGGCTTTTTTATTCATTCACGGAGAGCTCAGGCTCAGTGCAGCCGCAGCCAGCCTTTACTTTGCTGTCTCAACCGTGCGGGCGGAACTTTGCGGGAAGAATAAATATTATCAAGTATGGCGGATTACAATAAGTGTTTTGCCATTGGCATGGCAAGGACCCTTTTTTTTTTCTTTAAATATTTATCCCTCGATTTTGTAACCCTTATTTTTCACCCGGTGCCAATTTTCTAAGTGATCCTGGGCACTCCCCTCACCAGCCTAGGGAGCCCAGGGCCGAGCTCATGCCTCCTTCAATGCATGAGAGCCAACTGACCTTCTTGTCACCTGACAGGGGGGAGTTTCCCCGGTTGGATGTAGCGCGTGGAAGGAACACGTTATTCCAACCAGTTCCTTTCCCCTCCATCAGGCGCCCCGGCTGACCAGGGGGAGGCAGTATAGGGACCAGGATTACTACATGTTTTTGTGAGGGTATTAAATACCCTAGCAGACACGGGGAGAACATGCAAACTCCACACAGAGAGGCCCTTTCGCCAACCCCACCTAGGGTATGGACGCTGGTGAAGCGGAGGAGAAGACACGCCCCCAGCGCCCACAGCGTTCCCGGCGGGAATCGAACCCAGGACCTTCTAGCTGTGAGGCGACAGCGCTACCGACTGCGCCACCGTGCCCCCGATGGCAAGCACCCTTAACCCTTGCATTGTGTTAGAAACCGGCAAACACTTTTGGTGTTAGCGGGTCAAATTTGACCCGTGATTTAACTCAGCCCAAAATACTCCCACCTTATAGCTGACTTGTTATGCATTCATATCCATGTAAACACTTTTTAAAATATTATGTTGGTTTAGGGTTAGGGTTTCATCTTTCAATATATCTCATTTTCAATATAAAAATGTTAAAATTCACTCATTACATTTCCTATAATGAAGACAATGGATAATGATGTTATCTAGCTATAATAGACTAACATTAGAACACACTTATTTTTTTTTTTAAATACTTCTTTTTTTTTTTTTTACTTTAAAAAATGTTAGAAGGTAAAAAGTCATTTATTTTTCATAAACTCAAACTTTATTTTACTCCTGATAGCAAATGCTAATTGAGGACAAATCTCTCTCACTCTCAAACATGTAAACATTGAATATTGATAATTTGGGGAAATTGAGCCACACTTCTCTGCCGGGTAAAATCTGACCCTTAACACACCAAGTGTCACTTTTCTTTTAGACATCAAAATGAACTAAAATGGTGGTAATTATTTTTTTTGCGTTAAAATAGCCGTTTCTGAGGATATCATGAAGCCTTGTTCCAATGTAAAGGGTACTTTTTACCTATTTAAACTTGAAAAGAAGAAGAAGAAGAATGTAGTTATATTTCTATAGAGCACGGTTCAAAACAGATAAAAGTCATAAACCAGCATGAAGAGTAATAATGAGAGTGTTGTATACAGTAGGTGGTACAGACCCTCAGGTTGTCTATAGGGGTGGTAGATGTGGATGCCACATGGTGTGTCTGTGGTGCTGATGAGCTTGGTCTTGTTGGTACCCTGAGTCTTGTGGGCTCTGTAGATGGAGTAGGTCTCCCAGTCTGTCCAGTAGATGTGCTCCTCAAACAGAGTTATAGCAAAGATCTCGGGGATGTCCTGACTCACAACTACAGATACACAAAACCAAAAGAGTCAGAATATTGTAAAATGTGCTTACTCACCATAAAAATGCACTCCAATTTAGAATAATCCTGACTCCACAATGAACAAGAAAACACTTGTTAATCAGAACATGGATTGCAAAGGGCATCACACATCTCCAACATCTATTTTTTTACTCTTGAATTAGTAGAGACTGTTCTATAACAGGAGAAAATAAGGGTAATATTTGGTTCATGTGTATTGTTGAATATCCACTGGTTGTGTTGTAGTGTCAACTGTGAAGAAGGTGAATTATAACTGTTTATTTAGTTTTACTGTATTTTTGGAGTTTGGTATTTCTAGGTTTGTTAACATAGGAGTGAAGACAAAAAAAGTAAATCACAATTCTTATGGTCATATTATTGCATGTTACTGCATGTACATGTACTGTATGTAACGCTCTGTAGTTTTGTTCATATAGCTTTACATGGATATGTCAATGCATGAACAAACCCTTATTGTACTTATTGTACTCTTTGTATTCTTGTGATAAGGACCCCCTAGAAAACTAGATGATACATCTCAAGGGGTTTATCCTTATAATAAAGGTACATTATGTGTTCAAATGCATCGATAAAGTAGATATTATAAACGTAAATAATCTCACTTCTTTCATTGCTATTCTTCAACTATCAACTAAATTTAGCAAAAGCTATTCTTATACACAGCCATGAAATCCATCTTAGTCATTTAACTTGGGGGCGGCAGTGGCTCAGGGGTAGAGTGGCCGGTAGAGCGGCCGGATGGTAACCGTGAGGTTTCCAGTTCGATCCCGGGTTCCCCCAGAAGAGTTAGTGTGGAAGTGTCCTTGAGCAAGACACTGAAACCCCTAATGGCTCCCGATGAGCAGGTTGGTGCCTTGCATGGTTTCCTCCTCCATCGGTGTGTGAGTGAATGGGTGAATGTAATGCACAATCTATGTAAAGGGCTTTGGATAAAAGCACTGTATAAATGCATTTTATTAAATTATCATTTTATTTAACCTTTTATTTTTACAGGTTGTGTTCCTAAAATCTTGCCCAAAATACATATTTTTCATGTTGTGACTCTATGGACAAATAATCTGTAGAGATAACACCACATTTAGACATATAATCTTAGACACACATGCGTGTGTGTGCGCGTTTGTGTGCGTGTGTATGTGCGTGCGTATGTGTGCGTGTGTGTGTGCACACGTGTTACCTGTGTGTCTGTTGGTTCCGTCCAGGTTGGCAAACTCAATGTATTCCTCCTCGGCATCAGCCCAGTAGATACGATCATTGATGTAGTCTAATGTCAGACCGTAGGGCCAGGTGATCTTCTCCTTCACGATGACTCTCCTGTTGGTGCCGTCCATCCCCATCCTCTCTATGTGAGGGTTGTTGCCCCAGTCTGTCCAGTACAAGTATCTGTCAGAGAGACACTGTGTCAGGGTCACTATTCACAACAAATCACACATACAGTGAGTGTACAGTACTAGTAGACAGGCTATATGATAAGACTTCATCCATGATTCAAAAACCCTTTTCATGCTTTTCTAAGATTTGTTTTAATCATCTTAGGTGTCATTATGTTTGGACTTAGTGCTTCATAGGAGCTCCAGAGAGTATAGGCAGCTAGAAAGGATTGCCAGGAGCCACGCCCCAAAGTTAAAGGTAGGGTAAGTGATTTGCGTTGGTTAAAATAATCGTTAAATAGCTCTATATTCTGATAGTACTCATTGCTATAGAGTGTTTGTTCAGTATTAGGAGTCTCCTTGTCTCTCCAGCTCTTTATTAAACAGAAAATGCATTTTCGTTTCAGTTTCATTTCCAATTTTATCCAACCAGGACAGAGAACTCAATCAGGATATAGATTAAACAAGTGAAATTGGAAGTGATGACACTAAGAAGCATGCAAAATTGGAACTGGAACACTATACTAATTAAGCTTAAAAATTTGTACTTTCTCCTGATTGGCTGAGATTTTGACACCTACCGAAAAATGTATTTTCTGTTTATTAAAGAGCTGGAGAGACAGGGAGACATCTGTTACTGAAAAAACACTCTATAGCAATGATTACAATCAGAATATAGTATTTTAACCTTTTAACAAAATACTTTTTGTTTTAACCCAAAAATATCACTTACCCTACCTTTAATATATTGTACCCTCATGTGGTAAATGCCACCCATATTAATTCTCTGTTTTTCTTTTTAACTTAGAACTGCAAGGAATTTATCCTTTTAATAAAGGTACATTATGTGTTCAAATGCATCAATAGAGTATATATTATAAACGATAATAATCTCACTTCTTTCATTGTTATTCTTCAACTATTCATGAAAATTAGCAAAAGCTATTCTTATACACAGCCATGAAATCCAGCTTAGTAATTTAACGTAATTCTCTGTTTTTCTTTTTAACTTAGAACTGCATTAATATAAGTATGTGCAGCGATCTAATTCAGTTTTCTTCTATCACAGGATGGTTGATAAATTCAGCATGAGGTTCATGAGGTTCATGATCACACCACAGTGCTCTTACCCGTAGCGTACATCTACAGCCATGCCAAGTGGCTCCTCCAGGCCGGTGTTGACCAGGACTGTTCGGTACGACCCGTTTAGTTTGGACACCTCTATGGTGTCACTGACTTTGTCACACCAGTACAGGTTTCCTCCTATCCAATCAACAGCCAGACCCCCTGGTTCACTGATCGACGTGTTGTGAAGGACCTGTCAACGAGTAGTACAAGCTTTCTTTCTTTTTCTTTAAAGCATTTAATTTGCCATTTTTGTGCTTTACTTGTTAGATAGGATAGTGTAGAGTGACACTGAATCAGAGAGAGGACAAACATAGAACACAAGACAAGGAGTCGGATTCAAACTCTGGTCCTCGTGGCTCACAGGGAGAACATGGCTGAGCGACCAGAAATTATGTTTTCTTGTTTTTCATTTAACACATTAACGTTGATATCACAAATCTATTTGAAACATTTGAATAAAAGTATAAACATTTTGAATAAAAATATAAAGATCTTGAATAAAAATATAAACATTTGGAATATGATTTCCCTTCCCCATCATCTGTCCTCATTGTTGTCATTGTCACACTGACCTGGACGTCACTGCCATTGATGTTCATGCGACTGATCTTGCTGTTTGGGGGAGTCCCGTCTATCCAGTAGATCATCTGCTGCTGATAGTTAAAGTCCAGAGCCACTGCCCAGATTGAATCCTGTCACAACACAGTAGTTGTGTTAGTCTCTGACAGGAATACATTCCAACATGTCAAAAGCAGTCTGTACAGAGTATTGTATAGGATGTGTTGTTATGTTCAGTGGTTTTCACCTGTTTGAGCACTGTGTCATTGGAGCCGTTCAAGTTCATCTTCCTCAGATAGTTGCCATTGGCAAAGATGAGGAATGGCTCCACCTCTGGAGAAAGTGAGACATGACATGTGAGTTGGTTTACCTTTAAAAATCCACACAGCTCTCAAAGCAGGACTATGGTTGTTTCTTACCAGACGTGGACTTGCAGATGGTGGGGTCTTCAGGGCTGAGCTGGAAGCCCTCCACACAGAGACAGTGGAAGCTGCCAGGTGTGTTGATGCAGTGCTGGGTGCAGGGATAGGTGGTGTTACACTCATCTATGTCCCCACACGTCTTCTCATCGTCCTGCAGATGGAAGCCAGGCTGGCATTTACACTGTAAGGAGACAGGAACAGATCATGTACACTGTAAGGAGACAGGAACAGATCATGTACACTGTAAGGAGACGGGACACTGTAAGGAGACAGAACCCCCCCTACCCCCCCCCTTTTTAATTTTCTTCTCTTCATACCAGTAACCTGTAAGCTGATTGTATGACATTCTGTATAGTAGTGTGTATATCTGTCTGTCTCTTATGTGTCATCATGATTTGTGTGCATGGGGTTCTCATCTTAAACAAGCTCAGTGCTTAATGAGTCTTCCAGTTTAGTAGACCTTGTATTGTGAATGTGTACTTCCATGTACTGTTATTCTCATGTCTTACTAAATAAAAGTACATTAATCAATCAATCAACAGATCATGTACACTGTAAGGAGACAGGAACAGAGATGATGACCAGATGTTTCATTAGTGTCTTTGTGGAATCTGTGTACAATGACAGTGTTGTTTCCATACCTTGAAGCCTATGTAGAGGTCTTCACAGATCTGGGAGCAGCCACTCAGCTCCTTGTTCAAACACTCGTTAACAAAGCAGTTGAGCTCATCAGAGCCGTCACCACAGTCGTCCTTACTGTCACACAGCAATGTGTCACCAACACAGTTCCCGTTGTGACAAGTATAGACTGGAACATCACATGTCTGCTCTGTTCCAGCTGGAAATGACACAAAGGAGGAGAAGAACAGATGAATAGAATGGTAGTTGTTGGATTAAACCAACAAATACCATTCTATTCCTTCTGTATGTTTATATATCTTGTCTCACTTTGTGATGTCTGGTGGTATAGTAGGACATTCCACATATTGGTGGCATAACAGTAGAATGAATTCATCATCATATTCGTGCCAAATCTGGGGAGGATAAGATCAGTGGAGCTCCCTCTGGTGTTCTGCCCATGGGCGTTTATCACTCTATTGAAGTAGTCAGACAGTAACATGGTCACTGGTCCCTTGAATATCTTGAAAACCAGGCCACTTGCTAGTTGCTGTACTCTGTCCACTACCCTGAGCATCATGAACAGGGGTTAGGTGAGTCCTAGTAGTGAGGTCTAGTAGTAGACTGATCAGTTTGTTTTGAGAGGTCTGTAGTTTTGATTTTAGTACCTTTGAGTACCTGAGGTGCATGTATAGTCAAAATTACATTGGATGAGTGCTCCAAGTGTCCTTAATTTTGTTGCCATTTTATCACCGTTATCTAAAACACAACCCAGGTAGGTCATTTCTTCATTCCTTGTGATAACATTGTCACCCACTCTGATCATAAAGTCTGTGGCCTTACTGAGGTTCATTTTAGACCCCAAAAGAATGGATTCAGTTGTATCAGGTGTAATGATAGTTTGTTATCAGCGACAGCGAGCCATGTGCAGATTTCGCCGAGCTCTGAGCTAAGGGCTTTTTCAACCTGAAATGTGTTCTCGTCAGAGACCAGGAAAACAGAGTAATCCTCGAACAAGAACAAATTGCAGTCACATGATGATGCTATTAAACAGAATAAGACCATAAAGCTAGGACAGAAAAGGTGACAGTTATACATGATGTTTAAAGTCCTCTATCAATATTGCAGTTTATGTTTTACTTTTATGCAGCTCACCCTACCCCAAGCAGGCATACATTGTATGTATGTATGTATGTATGTATGTATGTATGTATGTATGTATGTATGTATGTATGTATGTGTGTATGTGTATGTGTATGTGTATGTGTATGTGTGTGTGTGTGTGTGTGTGTGTGTGTGTCTGTGTGTGTTCGCGCGTACAACAGAAGTAGGGGGGACAGGCACACTTGTATCCTCCTCCAGGTGAGAGCAGACACAGGTGACTGCAGCCTCCATTGTTGGTCTGACATGGATGACCTGATACTGTAGGGAGGAGAAAACATGTACCGTAAATTTCGGCCCTGCGGCTTATATAACGGTGCGGCTTATCTATGGATTTTTACAGCTAACGGCCACTAGGGGACCTCCTAAATCTATGCATTTTACACCCGCGGCTTATAGTCCAGTGCGGCTTATATATGTTCCAAACATTCAATTTAGCTGCTGCGGCTTATAGTCAGGTGCGGCTTATAGTGCGAAAATTACGGTACATATGTTTATGGTTATGACACATGACACACTAGAGAACCCACACCTACAGTATGTGAGAATACTACTATTGCTACTGCTGCGACTACTATAAGAAGAAGAAGAAGAAGAAGAAGAAGAAGAAGAAGAAGAAGAAGAAGAAGAAGAAGAAGAAGAAGAAGAAGAAGAAGAAGAAGAAGAAGAAGAAGAAGAAGAAGAAGAAGAAGAAGGTGGTGAAGGTCATAAACCAGCATGAAGAGTAATAATGAGAGTGTTGTATACAGTAGGTGGTACAGACCCTCAGGTTGTCTATAGGGGTGGTAGATCTGGATGCCCATTGGTCTGTCTGTGGTGCTGATGAGCTTGGTCTTGTTGGTACCCTGAGTCTTGTGGGCTCTGTAGATGGAGTCGGTCTCCCACTCTGTCCAGTAGATGTGCTCCTCAAACAGAGTTATAGCAAAGATGTAGGGGATGTCCTGACTCACAACTACAACTACAGATACAGAAAACATAAAGAGTCAGAATATTATAAAATGTACTTACTCACCATCACAATTCACTCCAATTTAGAATAATCCTGACTCCACAATGAACAAGAAAACACTTGTTAATCAGAACATGGATTGCAAAGGGCATCACACATCTTCAACATCTCTTATTTTACTCTTGAATTAGTAGAGACTGTTCTATAACAGGAGAAAATGAGGTAATATTTGGTTCATGTGTATTGTTGAATATCCACTGGTTGTGTTGTAGTGTCAACTGTGAAGAAGGTGAATAACAACCGCAGACATCCCACCCTGGAAAAAATCATTTCATATATATATTTTTAATATATTCCACATATATGTTTAACATATACGTGGATATATATGATCTATATATGACACATATATTTCCTATAAATGTGTGTGTGTGTGTGTGTGTGTGTGTGTGTGTGTGTGTGTGTGTGTGTGTGTGTGTGTGTGTGTGTGTGTGTGTGTGTGTGTGTGTGTGTGTGTGTGTGTGTGTTACCTGTGTGTCTGTTGGTTCCGTCCAGGTTGGCAAACTCAATGTAATCCTCCTTGGCATCAGCCCAGTAGATGCGATCATTGATGTAGTCTAATGTCAGACCGTAGGGCAAGGAGATCTTCTCCTTCACGATGACTCTCCTGTTGGTGCCGTCCATCCCCATCCTCTCTATGTGAGGGTTGACACCGTGGTCTGTCCAGTACAAGTATCTGTCAGAGAGACACTGTGTCAGGGTCACTATTCACAACAAATCACACATACAGTGAGTGTACAGTACTAGTAGACAGGCAATATGATAAGACATCCATGGCTCAAAAATCTTTTTCATGCTTTTGTATGATTTGTTTTAATCATCTTAGGTGTCATTATGTTTGGACTTTGCTTCATAGGAGCTCCAGAAAATATAGACAGCTAAAAAGCCCCAATAATAATACAATGTCTGAGAAAGTAACATCAAACTATGTGTCTGTGTCTGTGTCTGTGTCTGTGTCTGTGTGTCTGTGTGTCTGTGTGTCTGTGTGTCTGCGTGTCTGTCTGTCTGTCTGTCTGCAATCTGGGAACCCATCGCCAACTGAAAATGAAAAACAGCGCCCTCTGCTGTTTGTTCTATGTCTGTTGGCTCTGGGCGGACGAAAACGTAACACCAGAGCGCAAGGAAACCGGTGTTTGTGTATGCCTTCAGCGCATCACTTCCGGTTGGTGCGACTATGTTTTCATTCCCACTAACAATATTTCTACACGGAAAACTAACACCACTTCTCCCAGAGAACATGGATCGTTTTGGTTATAAGCCCACTTGTTTCTATGATGAAAGAGCAAGTTAAAATGTGAATATCTTTCCGTGGTTTGTCTGCTCCGCGGACGCTATTGTTAAATTAGTTTCGGTTTGTTTCGAGGGGGGAAGGATCGACGGACACGTGAATCCCGCCCACTACATTTGATTGGGTAAAGCGCGGCCTGCTTCCTGATCTGAAGGCACGCCCACTTGTAGCCAATTCGCACACGTTATGACGAGCCTTCACGACAGATTCCAACGCAGAGCAGAATCTGTTCTTGAGAGATTAGTCTGTCTGTGACAACTTATATGATATTATTTAAATTGCCCTCATGTGTTAAATGTAACCCTTCTAAATTATTCTGTAGCTACATTAGGTAGCTACAGGATATCACGCAATCTCATCAGTTTTAGTCTTGTTTCACAGGATGGTTGATAAATTCAGCATGATCACATAGTGCTCATACCCGCATAACCGCGGGAAGAAGGGGTGCTGGGGGGGCTGCAGCACCCCCTGAGAATAATCTATGAAAAAAAAATATATATAAATATATTTTTTGGGCGGTGAAACCGCCCCTATAAGTGAGATTTGGAAAAATGTACAAATATCTTGGGCAGTGAAACCGGCCCTAAAAGTGAGGTTTGGAAATTTGTACAATTATCCTGCGCTGTGATTGGCCAATCACAATCTATTCAGGACTGTGATTGGCCAGTGTCACATGACACATGTGCATAGCCCTATATAAGCAACCATAACTTAAAAAAAAACAAATTATTGTTTTTTTTTAGTTATGGTTTTGTCCATCATAAAGTGTGTTTTACAAAAGATAAATGTATTTATCTTTTGTACATGATTGATCGACTCCATTCAGTATTGTGATTAGCTAGCAAGACACATGCTGACACTAAGTGGCTCTTTCAGATCAAAGCATATATATTGGTTGACTCCATTCAGTATTGTGGTTAGCTAGGAAGACACCGCCCACTTCACACAGGGTGTGATTTTTTAAATATTTTTGCATAATGTCCGTGTTGTTGTTGGTCGTTATTTGGGGGGGATTTAGTGCAATATGTGTTCTGGAACGGAATGAACCGAATTCAAGTAACAAAAAACGATACCACGTGCGCACACACTACATGCACGTGCACGCGTGCACACACACACACACACACACACACACACACACACACACACACACACACACACACACACACTACGTGCGCGTCTATGCGTGCGCACGCATACAGCACCCTTAACCTAAAACATGCTTACCCGTAGCGTACATCTACAGCCATGCCACGTGGCTTGTCCAGGCCGGTGTTGACCAGAACTGTTCGGTACGACCCATTTAGTTTGGACACCTCTATGGTGTCCCTGTCACTGTCACACCAGTACAGGTTTCCTCCTATCCAATCAACAGCCAGACCGCCTGGTTCGCTGATCAACGTGTTGTGAAGGACCTGTCAACGAGCAATACAAGCTTTCTTTCTTTCTTTCTTTCTTTCACTTAAATTTATTTTGCCATTTGTGTGCTTTATTTGTTAGATAGGATAGTGTAGAGACACTAAATCAAGTACAGAGAGAGGAGAAACATAGAACCCAAGACCAGGAGGCGGATTCCTTGTCTGAAAAACTGCCACGACTGGTCGTCGTGGCTCACAAGGAGCACATGGCTGAGCCACCAGAAATTCTGTTTCCTTGTTATCCATTTAATGCTTTAAAAGTGATATCACAAAACATTTTGAAACATTTGATTACAAGTATAAACATTTTGAATACAAATAAGAATATAAACATGTTTAATATGATTTCCCTTCCCCATCATCTGTCCTCATTGTTGTCATTGTCACACTGACCTGGACGTCACTGCCATTGATGTTCATGCGACTGATCTTGCTGTTTGGGGGAGTGTAGTCTGTCCAGTAGATCATCTGTTGCTGATAGTTAAAGTCCAGACCCATTGCATAGGGTGAGTCCTGTCACACCACAGTAGTTGTGTTAGTCTCTGACAGGAATACATTCCAACATGTCAAAAGCAGTCTGTACAGAGTATTGTATATGATGTGTTGTTATGTTCAGTGGTTTTCACCTGTTTGAGCACTGTGGCATTGGAGCCGTTCAAGTTCATCTTCCTCAGAAAGTTGAAATTGGCAAAGATGAGGAATGGCTCCACCTCTGGAGAAAGTAAGACATGGTTTACCTTTAAAAATCCACACAGCTCTCAAAGCAGGACTATGGTTGTTTCTTACCAGATGTGGACTTGCAGATGGTGGGGTCTTCAGGGCTGAGCTGGAAGCCCTCCACACAGAGACAGTGGAAGCTGCCAGGTGTGTTGATGCAGTGCTGGGTGCAGGGATAGGTGTTACACTCATCTACACACACACACACACACACACACACACACACACACACACACACACACACACACACACACACACACACACACACACACACACACACACACACACACACACACACACACACATAATTGACAGTGTTACGCCCATAGACTCTACAGACCGTAAATGACTCCTATTTATCTTTTTATTGTTTTATATGGTGTCGTATCCTAAGCAACCGGAAAGATTGGTTGGGACCAGAGCAGGGGTGAGGAATGAATGCTATTGGTTGTGTAGCTTGTCAATCAAAGCATCCCAGGTAGCCACTCCCCTCCTAGAGCATACCCTACTTTATCATCAATTTTCAAATAAATGTGATCATAATTTACCAAAACGCATATCATGGTGATTGAAAAAAGACTTTAAACTAGTGACTGGAAGCATATAGTATTTATGACAATGTTTATTAAGGTAAGAAAATCAAGGCTAAAGTTCGGCAAAAACCCATCCGCTTGTATTGAGAGTTCTTTCTTCTGACACCAGCAGGGGAGAAACAGTGAAACTACAGGCCATTCATATGAACTGTCACTTCATATATAGACTCAATTTCAAAGGCGGATGCTGGAACCTTTTCAACCCAAAACATTCATTTCATTTCAACACAATTCATCACAGCATTTACAGCACTCTGGGGGAGAAGATGACAGCCTCCACGCGGCCTCCCCTGCAAGTAACGAGAGATGGTGAAAGACCAGCTCGTGAAACCAATGTCGCCACCCAATCATCGTCAAGCTGGCAGACCTGGCAAAAAGTCGGGGGATGCAAGTCCACGCCAGGACAGGGACGGGTATCCATCCCGACGGTCGACCACCAAGGTCTGGCAGTGCTCCAGCTAAACGTCAAGGGCCTCACCAACGCCAAACTCGAGATCATAAGTCACCTCACCGACTCCCACACGGTTGCAGCCGTCCTCCTACAGGAAGCCCACTGTATGGTTAAATACACCCTCAAGCTGCCCGGGTTCCACCTAGCTGGTTGCATCCCCAGCAGACATCACGGAATTGCGACCTTTGTGAGGTCTGATCTTGATCTGATCTGATCTGACCAAGATACAGGCAACATCTGTTGTAAATGTGTACAAGCCTCCACCATCTACACTGACCGTGTCGGCCCTCCCGCTTGCTCAGGCACCTGCCATCTATGCAGGGGACTTTAACTGCCAGCACACTGACTGGGGATACTCCCACACTACACCAGACGGAGAGACGCTGTGTTCGACCCCAAAGAGCCACCAAGTTTCCACTCTTCAAGATAGAACACCTTCACCAACCCAGACCTCGCATTTGCTGTATGCCACAACAGCGACCCAATGCCGGAGAGACAGGTCATTGATAGGTTCCCCCGGTCACACCACCGACCATCTGTCATCAAAGTCCCCTCACTGGTGCAGCCGGTAGAGGGTAAACCTGTCCGTAGGTGGAACTTCCGGAAGGCCAACTGGCAGGCATTCACCACGGAGACAGAGAGAACATCAGCCTGTCTCCCAGACCCAGACATCGCTGATGTGGACTCAGCATATGCAGCCTACTGCGAAGTGCTCCTAAGTGCAGCAAAGAAGACGATCCCTCGCGGCTACAATGCGAGCTACTTTCCGGGCTGGGACGAAGAGTGCAACCACCTCCTGCGTGAACATCAGCAGGCTGGCTCAAGGGAGGATGTGGAAGCGACTGCAACGGCACTACTCCACAAGCTGGACGCCACCCGAAGGGCCAGATGGACTGAATCCGTTGAGTCAATCGATTTCACCCATTCCAGCCGTAAGGCGTGGCAGATTATCAACCAGCTCACTGGCAGGAAAACAACACCCCCCAAGTGCCCTGTGACAGCAGATGCCATTGCAGCCCAGCTCCTGAAGAACAGCCAGTTTCAAGGTGCAGACAAGAACTTTGCCCGCTCTACACTGTGCGAGGTATCTTCCCTCTCTAGGGCACCCAGTGTCGATGTTGACATGTCCCGACAGTTTACAACCGCTGAACTTAGGGCCGCCATCGGCAACCTTAGGCAAGGCAAGTCCCCGGGGCATGACAACATCCACCCAGAGTTCGTGACCCACCAGAGTGAGACAACATCTGCCTGGCTGTGCTCTCTTTTCTCATCCTGCTTCCAGAGGTCCAAACTACCAAAGACCTGGCGCTGTGCTGCTGTTATTGCCCTACTGAAACCAGGCAAAACTGCGGAAGACTCCAAGGCCTACAGACCCATCTCACTGCTCTGCGTCCCATTTAAGATTCTGGAGAGGATGATCCTCAGCCGCATAGAACCAGTAGTAGACCCACAGCTTCCAAGGGAACAGGCTGGTTTCCGGCTGGGCAGATCAACAGTAGATCAAGTAACCCTGCTCACCCAGGACATCGAGGACAGCTTTCAGGCCAAAGAGAAAGCTGGGGTAGTGTTGCTCGACTTAACAGCCGCATACGACACCGTCTGGCACCGTGGACTTCACCTGAAGCTGCTGAGGACTATCCCAGACCGGCATATGGTGAAGTTCATAATGGATATGCTGTCCAACCGCAGCTTCATCCTCCGGACCAGCGATGGCCAGCGAAGCAGACTGAGGAGAATGAGAAACGGGGTGCCACAGGGGTCTGTCCTCTCACCACTGCTGTTTAATATTTACATCCACGACCTCCCGGAGACAACATCCAGGCAATAAGGTTACGCGGATGATCTGGCCATCATGCTGCGTCGACCAACATGGTCAGCGGTGGAACAGGGGCTCAACCAAGACATGGGCATCTTGGCTGCCTACCTGCGCAAGTGGCGTCTGCACCTCAGTACTGGGAAGACTGTGTCGGTCGCATACCACCTGTGCAACAGAGAGGCCAAAAGGGAACTGTCTGTGTCCGTCGACAACAAGCGCCTGGAGCACCAACTAGCCCCCAAGTACCTCGGTGTTCGGCTGGACAGGACACTGTCCTACAAACAGCACCTTGAGGAAGTGAGAGCCAAAGTGACAGCAAGGGTCTCGCTTATCCGCCGCCTCGCTGGCACAACCTGGGGTGCCTCCGCCAGGACTCTACGAATCTCCACACAATCCCTGGTGTTCTCTGCTGCCGAATACTGCGCCCCAGTCTGGAGTAGAAGCCCACATGTGAAGAAGGTTGATCCTATCATGAACAATGCCCTTCGGATCATAACTGGCTGCTTGAAGCCCACCCCCGTGTCCTACCTGCCAGTCCTAGCGGGAATTGCCCCGGCCGGTCTCCGACGAGAGGCCGCTACCCTCGCACTTGCAAGGAAAGCCCAAGAACATGACTGGCATATCCTGCACGATACAACAACTAAGGCAGCGTCCCCAAGCAGACTCAAGTCCCGTCACCCCTACAACAGGACACCACAAGAGATGCTTGGTTCCATCCCTGAGGACCTGTCTACAAGGGCATGGCTAGCAACTTCCTGGAAGCAGGAATGGGAGTCGGCTGAACCCACACGTCTGCACCATCACATCGAAGACCCGGGAGATGGAGTTGAAGGAGAACATCTACCACGCCGGCATTGGACCCTGCTGAACCGCCTCCGTACTGGGGTTGGTCGCTTCAAATCGTCCATGAAAGAGTGGGGCCTGGCAGACAGCGCAGTATGCGAGTGTGGCGAGCCTGAATAGACTGCCGAACATATAATCACCACCTGTCCTCTGTACAGACCTCCTTCAGAGGCTGGCCTCTTCCAAGTGGGACCAGAGACGAGAGCGTGGCTTTGTGACACTGAGCTGGACATATGACGACGATACACGAAAGAAGAAGACAGCATTTACAGCACTCAACACAATTCATCACAGCATTTACAGCACGCAACACAATTCAAGTTAATCACAAATAATTATTGACAGACGGCTCGGGGACCATTTTGGGCCGTCACAAGTTCACAACACACGCACACGCACACGCACACACACACACACACAGTGGTAGTGTAGAATATAGTTTTGTGTTTGAGTTACTGTTAACTATATTATTATTAATATGAAGTGGCTTGTTATATTGTTATAGTGTTATACTATAACACTATAACAATATAACACTATAACACTATAACTTATAGTGTTATAGTGTTATAGTGTTATATTGTTAGTGTTATAGTAGTGTAACAGTTATAGTGTTATAGTCAGACACTGTGGGTGGAGGTTCTTTAGTGGTGTAGTTGGGGTGTTTTAAGTCTCATAATGATAGGTTTAGTTGTGATGATTAGGTGGGGATTAATATATAGTTCATCACTGATATAAATGCACATTTATTGTAAGAATGTAAACATTCACAGCAGTCTGATGGTTCATGGTTTGAGGCATTTTGTTCAAAACGGGCCACTGCAAACTTTAGATGTCAATTCGTCTTGATGACATGACAATAGAGATAATGTGTAGCGATTTGTCTGATGTTTTGTAAAACAGTAATATAAAATAGAATACTAGAATTAATATAAAATCTGATGTCACCTTTGAAATCATTCACATATAAACACTTTTTGACTGGTGACGTGTAGAGAGTGCGGATCAAACAGTTTGAAACGCTTGGACGAGATCAAGCACAAGCTACACAGATAGGTTACTTTACTGAACATTCTCCCTACCAGGCTGGACGGGGCAGCTTCCCTGTTGAGGGACAGTTTTCTTGGACATGTACAAGGTGATTATGGACGTGTGAAGGAGACGCTGAAGAGGTCTTTGGGATGAAACAGTTTCTGCTGTATTTTCAGACGTTCGTGTCTGTCTGCACGGCCCCGCCAAGTGAACGAGAGTTTGGAAGAGTTTTGCTGAGGATGTTTCCAGGCTCATGGCAGAGACGTCTCGTGAATATGCACAGAATGGGGAGAAGTTGGATCCTGCTCTCCAAGCTAGGTGCCATAAACAGGGAGCAACTGACATGGAAGAGGCGTTGATGGTAGCAAGCCGTTGTGAGCGTGCACGACAGGCTGTGTTGTGAGCGTGCACGACAGGCTGTGTTGTGAGCGTGCACGACAGGCTGTGTTGGGGGGCGACCACGCCGCCTGTGTCGCCCTACGGTCTCCCACATCCTGCTGTGGTGGCTAATCTAAATTCACCACCGACTGCTGTTGTGGACTGTGATGCTAATGCTGCAGAGAAAATCATCCATGTGGTTGAACGCCTCATGGTGAAGATGGACAACTTATCATTACAGTGCCCCGATCAACGGACCCGGACATGGACAAGGCAGTGGAGCGAGTTTCAAAGGGATGCTATCCACAGCGATCACCGAGTAGCAGAGAGGAGCAGACTACGGGCACAGGCTCCACCGCCTGGTGCCGTCGCCATCAGCGCTGCACTAACCATCCCCACAGCGAGCGCTCCATGGCCCGTGAGGCCATGGAGCGACACCTGGACACCTGGTCCTTCATGTGGACAGGAACAAGACAAGGTACCTTCTTGTTTACGTGGAACGTCCCTTCTGCAATGTTCTGTAGTTTGTGTGGTCCCAGCTGAGCGGGGCATCGTACCGGGTGAGGCTGTCTGACTGTTGTACGGTCCCAGTCGAGGTGTCCAACCTATGGTCCCCAGCAGGGTTTTCCTCTGACTCATGTACACCGTCGCTCCCAGAGGCACCCCCTGAACCCCCTGCACCACCACAAGTCCCCGTGGACAGTGGTGGCCTGTGTCGGTCAACTGTTTTGTATACAGTCAATTATTTTCAAAGTTATGCTTTTTACCTCACAGCGATACACAGACAAGGTCAATACTGAGGTGTGTATAGTTGACTGGCAGGCACCAGACTTTGGTAGCAGAGTACATCATTATCTCTGTAAGATTGTAATTGTACAGGTCGGGGAAAAGAAAATATAAGGAGTTACGCCACCACTGACAGTGGTAGTAGTAATGGCATGGGATCACATGGTGTCTATGTGATGTTTCCGGCCAGTCAGTAAAAGACGCCACGGTTGGCTTCACCTGAACTCACGTCTCAGTGTGTGTTTGTTCTCTATTTATGGTGAAGAATGTTCCGTTTGGTTTGAGTTCTTCACACTTTACACAGACGCGTCCCACATCGCAAAGGGGGCCATGTTGGCACAATAAGTGGAAGACCTGGAGAGGGGGGTGGCCTATGCTAGTCACGCCCACCCGAACGACGGTGGTCCACATTCGACAGGGAGTTGTGTGCTGTTTGTAACTTCAGACACGACTTGAAACTCGTCCCGTTCACGACTGTCACTGATCACCGGCCCGTTGGTGAGCCTACGGCGGCTCAATATTGACAACCACTAGACAACTGGACCTGTATGAGTGTGTAAACGTGTTTTAGTGGGTAAAAGTAATAATTTGAGCCTAACATCGGTACGCTCTCCTCTCTTCAGCATCTAGATACTGTAGATAGACCATAGACCCCGCCTACTCTCTGAGTGAACTGCTTCTCTTGGTCTGGTGTTGTAATGTGAACCTAGGATTTATTCGGTACAAAAATGTATTGTCCAATGAGAGTCGGAGGTGGGGGTGGGTCTAACGATAAGCCAATCAGCGAATATTTGCTAAAACAAGCTGTCCGATGACGTCAGATGTAGGCGGATCCGTGGATCTCTTGTGATTGGTTTAGGTATATTTGAATCCCCTCCCCAGAGCTTCAGTCTCATAATCAGGCTAACTGAGAACTGTTGTTCTCTGTGGAGACATTGAGGTGTCATGACAGTCTGTAGTAAGCATGAAAACACAAGTATGATCAGATGCAACTTAGATTAATTAAAATAAAATTAACTGAGTTAGCATAATTAATAAACGATTAATGCATATAAATAGAATATAGGCATCCTCAAAGTGGGGGTAAATATTAGGATTCACTTTGATTTATCTGTAGAAAATGAGAGTGTGAGCTTTTTAGGGCTTCTCCTTAAAGCATTAGTTTACAATAAAAGTGATAGTATAAATAAAACATCTCTCAACAGTAGTCTGAGGATCAACCAGTATAAAGTTAATATAAATAAAACATGTTCTCTCACCAGTAGTTTGAGGATCAACTAGTATAAAGTTAATATAAATAAAACATGTTCTCTCACCAGTAGTCTGAGGATCAACCAGTATAAAAGTTAATATAAATAAAACATGTTCTCTCACCAGTAGTATGAGGATCAACCAGTATAAAGTTAGTATAAATAAAACATGTTCTCTCACCAGCAGTCTGAGGATCAACCAGTATAAAAGTTAAAATAAATAAAACATGTTCTCTCACCAGTAGTCTGAGGATCAACCAGTATAAAAGTTAATATAAATAAAACATGTTCTCTCACCAGCAGTCTGAGGATCAACCAGTATAAAGTTAATATAAACTAGAAAGGTCTCCACCAGGTCAGGTAGGTTATTGTGGGCCAGCAATGTTTGGAATTCGCCAATCAGGATGGAATACAAAAAATCAGATGGAACCATCTTAATCACGTGACTTTAGAGATAACTGTATCGATTTGCATGATGTTTGGACACAATTTGTAGGAGTAATATAAAAATCACACCAATCATGTACAAAATATAAATACATTTATTGAAACACTCTTTATGATGGACGAAACCATAACTTGAAAAAAAACAAATTTATGTTTTTTTTCAAGTTATGGTTTCTTATATAGGGCTATGCACATGTGTCATGTGACACTGGCCAATCACAGTCCTGAATAGATTGTGATTGGCCAATCACGGTGCAGGGTTAGGCGGGGTAATTTTTGGCCAATCACAGTGCAGGATAATTGTACAAATTTCCAAACCTCACATGCTAGCACATGCAATTGTACAAATATCCAAACCTCACTTATAGGGGCGGTTTCACCGCCCAAAAATCACACCCTGTGTGAAGTGGGCGGTGTCTTGCTAGCTAATCACAATAATGAATGGAGTCAACCAATCATGTACAAAAAATAAATACATTTATTGAAACACTATGATGGAAGAAACCATAACTTGAAAAAAACAAATTTATGTTTTTTTTCAAGTTATGGTTTCTTATATAGGGCTATGCACATGTGTCATGTGTGCAGGGTTAGGCGGGGTAATTTTTGGCCAATCACAGCGCAGGATAATTGTACAAATTTCCAAACCTCACATGCTAGCACATGCAATTGTACAAATATCCAAACCTCACTTATAGGGGCGGTTTCACCGCCCAAAAATCACACCCTGTGTGAAGTGGGCGGTGTCTTGCTAGCTAATCACAATACTGAATGGAGTCAACCAATCATGTACAAAAAATAAATACATTTATTGAAACACTCTTTATGATGGAAGAAACCATAACTTGAAAAAAAACAATTTATGTTTTTTTTCAAGTTATGGTTTCTTATATAGGGCTATGCACATGTGTCATGTGACACTGGCCAATCACAGTCCTGAATAGACTGTGATTGGCCAATCACGGTGCATTGTACAAATTGTACAAATAAAATTGTACAAAATTTTACAAATATCCAAACCTCACTTATAGGGGCGGTTTCACCGCCCAAAAATCACACCCTGTGTGAAGTGGGCGGTGTCTTGCTAGCTAATCACAATACTGAATGGAGTCAACCAATCATGTACAAAAAATAAATACATTTATTGAAACACTCTTTATGATGGAAGAAACCATAACTTTAAAAAAACAGATTTATGTTTTTTTTGAAGTTATGGTTTCTTATATAGGGCTATGCACATGTGTCATGTGACACTGGCCAATCACAGTCCTGAATAGACTGTGATTGGCCAATCACGGTGCAGGGTTTGTTGTACAAATATCCAAACCTCACTTGTACATTTTTGGCCAATCACAGCGCAGGATTTGTTGTACAAATATCCAAACCTCACTTATAGGGGCGGTTTCACGACCCAAAAAAGGAAAGTGTTGCAAAAATTGCCCTCCTGGTGGCGCTATAATAAAAGGGTGGCATTTGTTCCTCACCGTAGTGCAAATGAGCGTTTCACCCCAATCGGACGCTGCGTTCATGATTTGTGTCATTTTGTAGAAAATGGGCCACTTCTACAAACTTTAGATGTCAATCTTAGCCAATCAGGATGGAATAGGAAAAATCTAACAGATTCGTCTTAATTACATGACTATAGAGATCATGTGTACCGATTTGTGTGAAATTTGGATAAAATCTGAAGGCTTAATATAAAAAAATATGTTTGACATAAGTCGGCCTACTGGTGGCGCTATAAAAGGCAGATGTGAAAAATGCAGGGCAAAGGTTTTTCCTTGGCCTCTAGAGAATGCGCATACAAAGTTTTAGAAAGATCGGTGCAGTTATAGGTAAAAACACGAATCTGCCTGTTATAGCGCCACCATGAGGTTGATTTGAAAATGTGGCATTTCTTCCTCGGTCTAGTGGGAATGTGCGTGCAAAATTTCACTGAATTTGCAAGCTTCATTCATGATTTGAGGCATTTTGTTCAAAACGGAGCATGCCTGCAAACTTTGGAAGCCATTTTTAGCCAATCAGGATTGAATATGAAAAATCTGAAAGACCGGTTTCGTGTAATGACTATAGAGATACTGTGTACCGATTTGCAGGAGTTTTGGTTTTTTGACAAAAATGTGTTTTGCACAAATCGGCCTCCTGGTGGCGCTATGAGGTTCTGCTGTGGCATAGGGAGTGTGTGTGCACAGTTTCGCTGCGATCAAGCCAACGGTGCCAGAGATTAGCTGTACACAGACAGAATGACGGACGGACACACGGACAGACACACGGACGGACACACGGACGGACACACGGACGGACGGACAGGGGGTAAAACATACTCTCGCCATGCCTTTCGGCCTGGCGGAGACAATAAAACATGTTCTCTCACCAGTAGTCTGAGGATCAACCAGTATAAAAGTTAAGATAAATATGTTCTCTCACCAGTATCTGGATCAGGCTCAGCTGGAGTAGAAGGACCTAAACACACAAAGTACAATAAATAACTATTACATTATAATACTGTCATAATGCATATCAACATTGTCACACATGATACAACATAATAAAATAGTATTCATTTTCATATAATTGGTCCTCAGTAATGAAACTGATCAAACTGTAATAACAGTTAAACTAATCAAACTGTAATAACAGTTAAACTAATCAAACTGTATTAACAGTTAAACTAATCAAACTGTAATAACAGATAAACTAATCAAACTGTAATAACAGTTCAACTAATCAAACTGTAATAACAGTTAAACGAATCAAACTGTATTAACAGTTCAACTAATCCAACTGTAATAACAGTTAAACTAATCAAACTGTAATAACAGTTCAACTAATCCAACTGTAATAACAGTTCAAATAATCAAACTGTAACAACAGTTAAACTAATCAAACTGTAATAACAGATAAACTAATCAAACTGTAATAACAGTTAAACTAATCAAACTGTAATAACAGTTAAACTAATCAAACTGTAATAACAGATAAACTAATCAAACTGTATTAACAGTTAAACTAATCAAACTGTAATAACAGTTAAACTAATCAAACTGTAATAACAGTTAAACTGATCAAACTTTAATAACAGTTAAACTAATCAAACTGTAATAACAGTTAAACTAATCAAACTGTATTAACAGTGTTTTGTCATTAGTTTCAACGTCAAACTCATTCCTGCAGAGGGCATCATTGCACTGTTCAGTGAACAGTCTGATGGAAGTTATTATTATATTTCACACACGCACGCACACACACACACACACACACACACACACACACACACACACACACACACACACACACACACACACACACACACACACACACACACACACACACACACACACACACACACACACACACACACACACACACGATACAGTCCCAGGTTATTGTCACAACTTGTAATGTCTATCAAATCGATTAGTTACAAAGTACCCTAAACCTGTCACCATGGTTACCATCATCACATTCTGTCACCTAGCCTTATACTGCACTGACTGTAGGTCACATTAGGTAACATTGGGTAACAACATGGGGTGTAACACCACCAGAGGAACAGTGCCGGAATTCTGACTTTTCTAGCCTGAAAATAGCCGATCTACAAGCTCACAACACGAGTCCAGCTTGTAGATCGGTCATCATTGTGCACGACACCACGCTCAACTAAGTATAATCAACTAAACCTTTGCTGGAGTTGCATCGTACACCATGAATTAATACAAAGAGGACAATTAAACACTACACTACACAACACAACACAACACAACATAACATGACATGCTGCAGAGTTTGGAAAAGGCAGTAGGCTCTATGCACTCTAAACTGGGCCTCTTCCTTACTTCCTTCAGGTGCAGCATGGAAAAGGAGACAAAGTTTGCATTCTATCTATCTATCATAATAAATGCTGAGAGGCACTTTTTACAGACGAGTAAAGGGCTTTTGATACCCATGTGTGCATGTGTGTGTGTGTGTGTGTGTGTGTGTGTTTTCAGCGTGGTAGAATGAAGGCAGTTTAACCACAGGGGAAGAGTTACACACCATTATAGTTTGGCTATTCAAAAATAGCAGATATACAAGCTCGCTATGAGCTTGTAGATCTGCTATTTTTAAAAAATTGTGGCTTTTTTGCAAATCTTTGAATATATATATTATTTTTTAAAGCTAACATTTTTAACTCAAATCTTTGCTTCTGGGGGTCCCTGGAATAACATATTTTGAGATGGGGGTCCTCGGCCAAATACATATAATTTTGGGGGTCCTTGACATGGAAAGGTTTGAGAACCACTGATATTATAGCAAGTTTTCAAAAAAACTATTAGGATTTAGAAGACATTTGTAGAAACCCCAGAAGCAAATAAAAACATTTTCTTTAAAAAAAAATCACATATCTTCATGATCTTTCCAAAAAATAGCAGATATACAAGCTCGTAGCGCGCACTCGGTGCCACGCACTCGGTGCATGAAATGTCCATATTCAAGTTGCATCATCACATATACACAAACTACAATGACAATAACAAGTGACATACCGTGTGCGCTCTCTGCCCACAATATTCAGGAGTTGTTACGTTTACTTTTTCTTATTTAGTATTTAGTAGAGACTCTTGTTGACATGAAAAGAGCTCCTTTCACCTCTGAAAACTCACTTTGTTCTGATTACCTGAACCTTCACTCAAACAGCTGAATCAATGTTGCTGTGATTAGTGTCACATGATATCTGACCCTTCAACTGACCATATCATGAACTGAACAGTAGATGTCACTATATTACACCTTACAAATACAATATCTGACCCAAAATACAAACATATTCACAATTTACCAAAAAAAATCTGAATTTATATCATGCCATCTCTGGGAAAGCTACAAATTGATAATTTAATAGAATAACAAATGAACAATCCAACTACTGTATGTTAGTTAAAACTAAATGCTGAGTGCTGACTCATCATGTTTTAACATGAGCAGGTTTTAATCTGCCTCACAGCGCTGATAGCTCAGAGGTTAAGGTGTCAGATGTCTGACAGAGTCCCTGGTTCAATTCCCGGGCCCAGCGGACCTTTGCTGACCGTCACTGTTTCCTGTCTCTCTACACTGTTTCCTGTCTCTCTACACTGTTTCCTGTCTCTCTACACTGTGACTGTCTCTCTACTCTGTGACTGTCTCTCTACACTGTGACTGTCTCTCTACACTGTGACTGTCTCTCTACACTGTGACTGTCTCTGTCTCTCTACACTGTGACTGTCTCTCTACACTGTGACTGTCTCTCTACGCTGTGACTGTCTCTCTACACTGTGACTGTCTCTCTACACTGTGACTGTCTCTCTACTCTGTGACTGTCTCTCTACACTGTGACTGTCTCTCTACACTGTGACTGTCTCTCTACTCTGTGACTGTCTCTCTACACTGTGACTGTCTCTCTACACTGTGACTGTCTCTCTACACTGTGACTGTCTCTCTACACTGTGACTTACACTGTGACTGTCTCTCTACACTGTGACTGTCTCTCTACACTGTGACTGTCTCTCTACACTGTGACTGTCTCTCTACACTGTGACTGTCAATAAACACAAGAACAACCTGGAAAATACTAAGTGACTTAAACATACTTGAATAACCATTATAGATTAATTTATAAATGTTTGCATTATAGGTTCATTTACCCCAGGGGGTCACTAAATTATTTTGGGGGTCCCCAGATGAATGTTTTCTCACTCAACAGTAAACTAATCTGCCCATGTTTAATGACTTTTAAGACCTTTTTGATACCAAATTGGGCAAATTGTCAAATATTAGGTAAGAAAGAGGCAAATATTGTGAAAATAGCTGATCTACAAGCTCACTCGCAGTGCGAGACGTTGAAGTAAGCAACCAGGTCTATGAAAACAAGCCAAAAGAAAGCGACTCTAGGCCACATGAGCACTTTATACATTTATACATTCATACGTGTACAAGCTCTCGTAGATCTGCTATTTAAAATAAATAATAATTGGAAAAAACTGTGATATGTGGAATAAATATTGCACACATAAGAAGATACCAAGTGGAAAGGGGGGTTCAGTGTGGTAGAATGCAGGCAGTTTAACACACACACACACACACACACACACACACACACACACACACACACACACACACACACACACACACACACACACACACACACACACACACACACACACACACACACACACACACACACACACACACAGCTTTACCTACTGATGGCATAAGAATTTAAAAGCAATATAAATATTATGATAGATAAATGAAAATATCCTCCTAGCATCTCCTCAGAAGAAAATATCTGATCTACAAGCTCACAATGTGTCACAACGTGGCAATGTCTGAGCTTGTAGATCGGCTATTTTTGATAATTGTATCTCCTACTGGAGTCTCCAGTCTGAGACTCAATCTACTCTGCAGGTCATCAGATCATTGTTTCAGGAATGAGACAAAAACTAAAACATTCTCCATGAATTCAAGGCTTCATGTGTTTAATTGATAGAAAATAAGTCATGTTTTGAGTGAACTAGTCCTTTAAGGGGTTACCATGTGTGACACATTGTGACAGGAAGCTGCTATTAATAAATAATGTCTATAATCTGACATGGAAACTCCACCCCCACAACCTGTTTAACATGAAGTGACATGTTTTTATGCTATTGATAGTCAGTGTGCCTTATCAACATTCATTATGAAATCACATCAACATTAAATAATTACAACATATTTTGATTGTCCAAATATATACAGACATAACAACCTTTATTATTAAATCATAAATAATAACCCACCTATCTCCCAGACTCCCTCCCCAGTCACAGTTCACAGTTTGAATGAATGTAGAATTATGTGCAGGATATAATTTACATACAGATGTGAGGAGACTTCATTTAATTTACTACATTTATTTTTTTATATTTTATTTTAAATCATAAATCCTCTCTCTCACTCGTGCCAGTGATCACCCTCCTCTGTGACAATGTGGCAAACTGTGCACGTAGCAGGGCCTCTGCTGTGTGTGTGTGTGTGTGTGTGTGTGTGTGTGTGTGTGTGTGTGTGTGTGTGCGCACACGTGTGTGCGTGCGTGTGTGTGTGTGTGTGTGTGTGTGTAGAGTCAGCTCATCACCATAGTAACCCTTCTAACTCTTCCTCTGTGGTTAAACTGCCTGAACTCAACACACTGAAGACCCTTTTTATTGGGTATTTTCTTATGTATTTAAAATGTATTAATTATCAATGAAATCAATGTTTTATACTGTTAAGCAAAAAAAATAAGATCATTTTTTGATTATTATTATTAATATATTTGTTATAAAACATGGACTAACTGTCTGTCTGTCTGGAACCCGGGGTCGGCAACTTTTTTGTACTACTAACTACAGGCTGTTATTAACAGATAGTCCGGCCAAACTAAAATCAAAGTAATTGTAACAGAATTATTTCCTCCATACATCATTTCTATGAGGAGTCCAGAAGAACATACTAAAAGTCCTAAGAAATACTATTCGTGGAAATATGTTTAATGAATCATTCATGTTCAGAACCAGGGGTCCAGGGACCCCCAGTTTGATATGTATTAGATCAGTGGTTCTCAAACATTTTCATGTCAAGGACCACAGACCCCCATATGAACATATGTTGTGCTACAGGGACCCCCATAAGACAAGATTTGCCGGAATAAAAACAAATAAAAAGCAGATTTACAAGCTCACAACATGTCATGATGCAACATAGATCTGTGATCTTGTAGATCTGCTATTTTATAAAAGTAGTAATTGATATGACTCAGTAATGTGATGAATTGATCACAGCTGTGTGTGTTTCTCTGTCCTGAGCACATGGAGCAGGTTTGTTTACGTCTAGACTGGATATTAATACCTGGATATCTGACATCCAGACATTATTATATATTATTATATTTAATACCTGGATAGCTGACATCCAGACATTATTATATATTATTATATTTAATACCAGGATATCTGACATCCAGACATTATTATATATTATTATATTTAATACCTGGATATCTGACATCCAGACATTATTACATATTATTATATTTAATACCAGGATATCTGACATCCAGACATTATTACATATTATTATATTTAATACCTGGATATCTGGCATCCAGACATTATTATATATTATTATATTTAATACCTGGATATCTGACATCCAGACATTATTATATATTATTATATTTAATACCTGGATATCTGACATCCAGACATTATTATATATTATTATATTTAATACCTGGATATCTGACATCCAGACATTATTATATATTATTATATTTAATACCTGGATATCTGACATCCAGACATTATTACATATTATTATATTTAATACCTGGATATCTGACATCCAGAAATTATTATATATTATTATATTTAATACCTGGATATTTGACATCCAGACATTATTATATATTATTATATTTAATACCTGGATATCTGACATCCAGACATTATTATATATTATTATATTTAATACCTGGATATCTGACATCCAGACATTATTATATATTAATATATTTAATACCTGGAT